>NW_027325796.1:0-65045 GCF_048418805.1 Vulpes vulpes | reverse complement strand
CAAATACAGCTAACATGAGTAAAGTATCCGCGGAGTGGAAAAAGTACTCCAAATGTGACTGAGCAATTAAGTTTGGTTTTCCAGTGTGGAAAAAAAAATGTACTCCCCAGGGGGCTCCATGTGTTGGCACCACCCAGCTGTTTGAAGAATTTGCTTGATGAAAGCAGAAATTGAAGGAGAACAAGGAAAAACAGGTGGTGTGTCAGGAGCACTGTTTCAGTGTGACATCTGCAGGTGGCTCTGCGGATCCGGGATCAGACCGACTCACTTCAAAAGGGTCCTCCTAGGGGTGCATCCAGAGTCTGCCAAAACTAAATGAGAGCTGAAAGTGTTAAAAGAATGCTAAAAATAGAGAAAGAGGGAAGGGAAGCATATGAAGTCATCCGAAGCCTCAGAAAAGATTTGATTCTCTTGAAATAAATGTATTATATATATTAATCTGTATGAAGATGTACATATTGTACATATTAATTAGTATGACATTAAAATTACAGAATATTATGCTTTGTTATGTTCACAGTTTTAAAAAAAGTCAAAAAAATCTTTGAGAGTTTCTATGGTCTGTTATCGTTGTCTCGTACCAAACCAGTAGGGTGTGCTCATGACTCAACATTCTGCTTGTGACAGCCCACCCTGACCCTGTGGTGTTTTCATTATAAGGTAAACAAAAATAGAATGCATTTAGCGGGGCAAAATGCCCTGTTCACACATTACTCTTGCAGTCACTTTCATGCCTCATTAAAATGACATGTTAAGATACACTTCACTTCACTTTGGTTCCTCTGCTGAAACGCTGATCAATCTCTTCTAGAATCCTCTTTTCACTTCTCCTGGGGAGTAATCCCTCAATACAGGTCCCGATGACCAAAGCTTTCTGCCTCTCTGAGCCTCTCTTTTAGGCAGCTGGCATGCTTTAGAATTGGATGCAGGAATCTTTCGGGTAAATAAACACTTTTGCAAAAAGGAGACAAACTAAATTATGTTGCTAACTCACGTCTACCCTTCATCCCACAGGATCTGGAAGGACAATGTAGAGTGTCTATTTCATTGCTTTCTTTCGACTTTTTTGGGAGACCTCACTTCTCTCGCTGCAAAGTAATAAAGCTCAGTTTGGCAAAATGGACTCAGAGCAGAACTGAGAGACAAACAGTTCTTTCCAGGATAAAAATAGACGTCAGAACATTGCATTAGCTTCCTTCTAGACTTTCTTTATAATCTGTGGAGGTAGATTGCACTCAGTGGCCCTCACTAGCTGTTCACGGGAAAACTTGGCACAAGGATCCTGACTAAATGGATAGCATGAGCTCCTCTGCCTCCCAAACCCAAGCCAGCCACTGTGTGGACTACTATTGTTGAGTTGTGGCTGGCGTGGCTGAAAATGACTAAACTCAAACATTCAAGGGATACCCAAATCTAGATTGACCATCAGTACATTTACCCTTACTGCTTGGTCAAATTTCCTTCTTCTACATTTAAGGCAAGGCATAGCTGGGAGTCCTAAGACATCCTAGGGGTCTCATCTATGTGTCTTTATTTGCAATATTAATATGACTTTTTAATACGGTAAAACCAAACCACATAAAACAGAGGTTACATCAAGTATGAGGTTTACAACTGCTAAGAACTCTATTGGTGTTTGCTTGTTTGTTTTGAGAGAGAGAGAGAGAGAGAGAGATAGAGAGAGAGAGAGCCCGAGCTAGCCGGGGGCCAGGGCAGAGGGGAAGAGAGAATCCCAAGCAGGCTCCATGCTCAGAGCAGAGCCAGAGGTGGGGTTTGGTCTCACGACCCTGAGATTTTGACACCTGGGCAGAAATCTCAAACTGGGCACTCAATCTATTGAGCCACCCAGGCACCCCATAAGACCTTTGTTTGAAAACTAATTTACTGAAGGAGGAAAGTGCAGGGATGACCTCCAGGTTTTCCACACATGCTCTTCCTTTTAAGACCTTTCCTGTAGTCAGTTGGGGACCATAGGACTGGTTGTGGCCAATGACTGTAGAGATGATGTGTGTTAGTTCTGGTCTTGGGCAGTTTAGAGCCAATGTATCTTTTCATACCTATCTCCCAATGCAGCCAACCTTGAAGGCCTCAAATTTCAGCTATTGTGGGTATTAGGTATACAGGGCCATCCAACATGTGTCAAACGTTAGGGAGTGAGAAATAAACCTCATGTGTGTGAAGCTTTATGATTTAGAATTTTTTTTTTGTATAGGAAAATAATCCTGATTCAAATATGAGGATACCAGTTATTTTTTATTTAGAAATTTAAAAATTTAATTCAATTTTTGCTTATTTATTTTGAATAATACATTCATAGAGTTTATAATTTAAAATTTCATTGGACTGGGGCACCTGTGTGGCTTAGTGGATGAGCATCTGCCTTTGACACAGGTCGTGATCCTGGGGTCCTGGGATAAAGTCCTGCATCCAGCTCCCTACAGGGAGCCTGCTTCTCCCTCTGCCTGTGTCTCTGGCTCTCCCTGTGTCTTTCATGAATAAATAAGTAAAATCTTTAAAAAAAAATAAAATTTCATTGGACTATAGAGTGAAAATCTTTCTCTTCTGAACCACGATCACTCATTTCCCCTTCCTGGGAACAACCAATAATTAGTAATTTTTCATATTTACAGAAATATTTCACTTACATATAACAAATTCATATATTAAAGTCTTTTTACATAAATGAAAGCGTACTATATGTTATTTTGCACTTCGCTTTTGATTTATAGGACATTTTATGTATTAGAGAAATTTATCTTTTGTCTAGAATATAAGTGCAAGTGCTTTTTCTCACTCTGTCATTTAACTTTTGAGAGATGCTTTCATAATTAAACAGTCATTTTGTTAAAGCAAAATTGAATTTAGATATAAAGTTTGGAAAGATGTCATTGAAATTATTTAATTTTTTTAAACAAATGTCTTCTCTAATTTTTATTATTTCATGTCTGTATATTTAAAACATTGATATACTTGAAGTAAGTTTTGAGGTATGGGTCCAACTTCAGTTTTTTCCAGATACCTTTCTGGTTGCCTCAATGTTATTAAACATTTTCCTCAATGATTTGAAGTGGGATCTTTATCATGTCTACTTTCCCAGATATTCTTGGGTCTATTTCTAGACTTGTTATTTTACCTCTTTGATCGCTCTCCCTAATTGTGTGCCAGTGTCATTTATTCTTCAGTTTCTCTTGTATGGATTCTCTATTCATTACTTCGGTAGCTTCCCCTTGTCCAGAGATGTTCATTCTCACTGATGCTTAACACAAGATGGAGGTCCTGGCCAAGTGTGGCAGGTGAAGAAAATAAGAGTAGGTCTGCAAAGGAAGGAGGCAGTAGCATAGAAAGGAAAGCCCTCTCAGAATCATTGAACTTTCTATGTACCATGGTCTGAATTAGTCATTTCTTTCTTCTTTTTTTATACGTTGGGCTGTGGATATGAGGTTATGAGTACAGGGCAGGTAGGCATATTGATGGGTGTCTACATCTTTTTACTTCTTTCCCTTCTTGGTATTCATCTTGAATAATCTGCTGAAAACTTCAGTTCTCTTCAGTTTGGAGTGGGAAGTGGCTGGTTACCCATTCTCTTCCTCCCTGGAATGACCCAATATAGTAATACAAAACAAAGCAACAAAATTTGATTGAGAAAGATTCCAGACAGACCATAGTGATTTTTTTTCTTTAACTTATCCAAAGCTTTTCTTGGAGACTGATCAGAGTAAAAATATAGGGTTTTTTTTTATTAATATGATTTACATCTTTCATTCATTCAATCTCTTTAGAAGGGCATGAAAAGGTCTTTGAGAGCAATGGATAATTCTGAATAAGGGAATGAATGAACAAAAAGTATTTCAAAATCTGGTCAAAATTTTAAAAAGGAAATTCTGGAGTACATCTTTGCTTTTTTATCATTTTCTGTTAGATTTAGAAGATTTTCGGAGAGGACAAACGTGTATGTTCTCATTCATTTGGGGAATATGAATAATAGTGAAAGGGAATATAAAGGAAGGGAAAAGAAATGTTGGGAAATATCAGGAAGGGAGACAGAACATAAAGACTCCTAACTCGGGGAAACGAACTAGGGGTGGTGGAAGGGGAGGAGGGCGGGTGTTGGAGGGGAATGGGTGACGGGCACTGAGGTGGACACTTGATGGGATGAGCACTGTGTGTTTTTCTGTATGTTGGTAAATTGAACACCAATAAAAATTAATTTAAAAAAAAGAAGATTTTTAGGAAATTGTAATGAAAAGTTTGACTATATTATTTGAAGTTTTTTAAAAATGGAGTAACTCTGAATCAGCTCTAAGTATTGATAGTAATCTTATTTTTCTTGTAAACAGGCTACTCATCTTCTGTTTTACTTTGGAATTAGTCCTTGTCTTTGTCTGTGTGTTTTAATTTCATTGAAATGCACCAGAGGATGCTACTAATGAATAAATTTTCACCCAATTTCTTCTTTCCTCAAACAATCAAAGTGAATAGTAGAATTGCCAACCCTATTTTGCTCCTGTTAAAGTGTATAATGATTACCTGCTGCCATGATAATGCTGTGTAACAAATCACCTCAAATCTCAGGAACTTAGTGTAATAATAGTTTATTTAACCCACCAATAAAGGATCAGAGATTTCATCTGGGCTTGGTGGGGCTATTTTTGATCTTGAGTGGGTTTATGTACAAGTCTGATGTAGACTGGCAACCAGTTAGGATAGCAGAAATCTCTTGACCAAGTATTTCTCACCCTCCAGCAGGCTAGCCCAGGCATAGTCCTATGGTGGTGTCAAAGAGAAAGAATGAGAGCAAATCCAGTTGGGCAAATGCTTTGGCAAGCCCTTGGGTCCCACTTTCCAAAATTTCAGTAGCCAAAACAAATCCCATGGCCACGACCTGTGTGCAGGTAGTGGGGGCTATAGAGTTTTGTGCCAAAGACCATAAATACAGAAAGGGTGAAGAACTGAGATCATTAGTGCAATCAATTGATCACAAGGGGAATAGTAATGTGTTAGAGGGAAAGAATCGAGTTGATAATTAATTATAATGAATGCCCAAATTATATAATTATAATTAATGACACAGTGGGAAGGAGGAGGAAAGAAACCTCAGGGACTGGGAATAGAGGAAGATTTCTTTTCCCTTTTGGATGGGGTGGGTGCAGGGTTAAGAAAGAAACCTATGAGAAAAGTGGACTGGGAACAAAAGGCACTTTAATGGGTGTTTCTAAAGAGTATTTATTTCAGTCACTTTCATGTCATCTAAGAGGTCAGAGAATGAAATTCCTCTTTGATCACTTTTGGCTCTTGAGCTGTGATTTGCTTGTGTCCCAGCCAGCTCTGTGACTGAACTGCATTGATCTCTACATTTTGTGTTTACTGCAGGCACTCTGGCTGGCTGGCTTTTTTTTTTTTTTTCTTTAAAGATTTTATTTATTTATTCATGTGAGACACACAGAGAGAGACGCAGAGATATAGGCAGAGGGAGAAGCTGGCTCCCTTCAGGACTCGATCCCAGGACCTGGAGATCATGACCTGAGCCAAAGGCAGAAGCTGAACCACTGAGCACCCAGGTACCCCTTCCCATTCACTTTTTCAATGCATATGTTAATTAGATCTCAAATGGCAGTGCCCTCTAGGAAATTAAGCACCTCCCTAAGAGTGCTGGTTGGTAAGCATTGTCTTGCAGCTCCAAACCCATCCCTGGATTCTATCTATTCTTTGCTCTGGGATTCCTGCGACTGGGATTCTGCTAAGCCTAGAGGTTAGAGTTTATCTTTCCTAGAGGACTCCGGGGGTAAGTTCTCCCAAGGGTGCACTAACCTGCAGTCTGGAGGAATCGAGGAGACTCCTTCCTGACTGCTCTC
This sequence comes from Vulpes vulpes, assembly GCF_048418805.1. Classification (NCBI taxonomy): domain Eukaryota; kingdom Metazoa; phylum Chordata; class Mammalia; order Carnivora; family Canidae; genus Vulpes; species Vulpes vulpes. The sequence continues at coordinate 59,193 of NW_027325796.1, read as the reverse complement.
TCTCATAGTGGCCCTTCATCCCAGCATTTTTAAAAATAATTTTATTTATTTATTTATTCATGAAAGACCCACAGAGAGAGGCAGAGACATAGCAGAGGAGGAAATAAGCTCCCTGCGGGGAGCCTGATCTGGGACTCGATCCCAGGACCCCAGGATCACAACCTGAGCTGAAGGCAGATGCTCAACCACTGAGCCACTCCCGGGACCCTCAGCATTTGGTTTCAGTAATGGTTGCTACCAGTTTCCAGCCTTTTCTGCCCTCCAAGGATGAGTTCGATCCTGCTGGCTCAGGGGTGTCAGGGCCAGCTGACCGATGCTCCCTCCATAGAGGTTCGAGTCTCAGCTCTGCAGGATGTTATTCCTCCGAGGTCTTGAAATGCCAGGAGCAGTAGCAAACTTCTGGTCTCAGGGTTGCACTCATATCCAGCCTAAAGCGATTGAACCTCGAGGGGCCTTAGTCAAAGAGAGTCTAAGGTTATGGTCACTTGTAGTGTTGTTCTTATGTTTTCTTTTTCTGTGCAACACTCTCCCCTTCTGCACACACACACACACAACTTATTGAAAGAGGAGTTTCAAGTGTTTAACTTAAAAACCATTTCTTCAGTGCAAATTATTCTAAACACCTGATCTAATAGACTTCTAGATTCACCAAATTATCAGGTTGCTAATAAGAGAAACTCTTTGATAGAAGGTAAAGATTAGAAAGCAAGGTGACCAATCAAATTGGAATCAATTATTCCTTATTTGGAATAATAGAGCTCGCCTACTGAGACTGCACTGGAAATTTTAAGAAGACGCTTGTAAGGGAAGACACGTGTTGATGAACACGAAAGTAATTGGCTCCTTAACATTTCAAATGAGCCTTTTATTTTCTGATTCAGAAAGATTCTAAGAGTTTAATTGTAACTTTGTCAACTTTTTAGTGTAAACCCCTAGTTAACTGGGAATCTCCTCTGTCTTCTTTTTGTATGATCCTCTGACAGTATGTACTTGTAATCACAAGTATTTACAGTAATATATCCTGGTGATATATGACCCCGGTTTAAGTAGCTACTGTTGAATTTTAGTATTTAAATTAAAACAGAAATAGTGTTCCTAGTGCTTATTTTTACCCCCTTTCCCTAGTGATTAACATACACTTCTAGGGAATGAAAAAACATATGGAAATGGAATAGGCAAAATGCAGAATTGTTGGCCTTTCTAGAATGGCAGGGGATGGAAAAGGAATGTGACTTTGCTTTTCTTTTGACTTATTAATCATTATGTGCTTTCTATGTGCCTAGAGACTTTCATAGTAGACACATCTTTATAAATGAAATAGGATGCTTCATCCTGGCGATGCTATCATGCCTCCCATGAGTTCTCTGCTGTATTTTTATTAAAGACTTGCCATAGAAATTTCATTAAAAAACCAGGGATAGGATGGTACTAATTTTTGAACAACTGAAAAATATTTGAAATAAACACTATAGAATAACAATGTAAACAAAGTTTTGGGGACAAAAACCCCTTGTTTATTCTATTATTTCTATTTTCAGAAAAAAATGTTTTTTCAAAATTAGAGGTAGAGATTGAGGGAGGGGCAGGGAGAGAAATAATCTTAAGAGACTCCATGCTCAGCATGGAGCCCAAGGCAGGACTCAATCTTATAACCCTGGGATCATGACCTGAGTTGAAATAAAGAGTTGGAGGCTAAACTGGCTGAGCCACCTAGGCGCCCCTATTTTTCAAAATAAAAGATAAATTCTAAAGCACACCATTCCTTTATTCAGTGAGACTCAAAGATTAAAATGTGTTGGATTTTTAAACAATTCTATAAGGCAGAGCTCCTTCTCTATTCTTTCTGCTTGTGTTACCCACCCAACTTCCAAAAGAAGTAAAATTACATTTTTATTTATGAGAGAATTTTAAAATTGTATCATCTATCTATCTATCTATCTATCTATCTATCTATCTATCTATCTATGTTAGAACACTTAACATGAGATCTAGCCTCTTAACAAATTTTGAGGTTGACAATACGGTATTGTTAACTATAGGTACTATGTTATGCAGAAGAATAAGTGTTTATTCGTCTGTGTAACTGAAACTTTGTCCTGGTTGAAAAATAACTTCCCATGTCCCATTCTTCATCCCCTGACAGCCACCACTGTCCTCTGCATCTATGAGTTTGACAATTTTAAATATCTTATGTAAGTGGAATCATGCCGTATTTGTCCTTTTGTGACTAGCTTATTTCATTTAGCATAATGTCTTCTAGCTTCATCTGTGTCACAAATGGCAGGATTTTTTTTTGAAGGCTCAATACTATTTCATTGTATGTATGTGCCACATTTTCTTTATCCATTCATCCATGAGTAAGCATTTAGATTGTTTCCAAATCTTGGCTATATGAATAATATCCCATACTTTGTGTTTACCAGCATTCATTAGAAGAAATATTAAAGATATTTTTCTGACAGAAGGATGACTGCAGATGGAAGCCCACCTGAATCATGAGAAGAAATGAAAACAAAAGAAAGGATAAATATAAGGGAATAACCATAAGTGGATACTGTCCATTAAAAAATAAATACTAATGTCACGTGGGGCTTAATACTAGAATATATGACAAAGTAGCATAAATTTGAGAGGAAGGGTAATTGCAGTTAAAATATTATAGAGTCTGTTATAGACTCAGTGGTATCCCTTCTGAATTCATATGTTGAAGCCCTATACAGAAATGTGGCAGGATTTGGAAATAAAGCCTTTAATGAGATAATTAAAGTTGAATAAAATTATAAGGGTGGGGACCTGATCCAACAGGACAGGTGTCCTTATGAGAAGAGGAGGGACACTAGTACGTTCTTTCTTACTATGCACTCACAGAGCAAAGGCCATGAGAGGACACACAAAAGGCAACTCTTTGCAACTCAAGGAGAGAAGCATAGTCAGAAACCAACACTGCTGGCATCTTGACCCTTGACTTCTAGATCTAAAACTGTGGGAAAATACTTTTCTGTTGTTGAAGCCATCTAGTCTGTGATAGTCCATTATGGCAGCCTGAGCAGACTAATATAGCTAACATAGTTTGTGTATTGTCTGAGACTGGATAGAAGTACTAAATTAAAATAGACTTTAAAAAAATAGACTTCAATAGATTCATAATGCAAATTATAATATCCAAGCTAACAACTAAAATAAACAAACCAATACATATATACATACATAAATACACAAACACATAAATATATAAATATAATGATGTTAATGGAAGGAGAAATATTAAATAATACTAAAACTTGGTTGCTCTCATAGAGGGCAAAAAAGTGGAAAAATGGATCAAAGAATAGATGGAATGATTTGAAAGATACCGAGATGATATATTTCAACTCAAATATATCAATATTTATATTAAAAGTAAATAATTTGAATTCATCAATTAAAGACGATGCATATCAGATTGGATTAAAAGTAAGATGCATACCTTAGGCATAAGGACACAGAAAAACTAAAACTAAAGTGATAGAACAAGATATATCATGCAAACACTATCTAAAGCGGTGGTTAGGAAGCTTTTTGTAATGGCCCATATTGTAAATATTTTTAACTTTGTGAAACACGTATGGTCTCTGTTGCATATTATTCTTTTGTTGTTGTTGCTGCAGCTCTTTGCAAATATAAAACCATTTTTTTAGTCACAGGCTATACAAAACCAGGCTGTGTGCCAGATTTGACCTTCGGCTCTGCTTTGCTGGTTGTTGGTCTATAGGAAAATTAGTGTAACTACATTAATATAAAAATAATAAAAAATCCAATGATGCAACTATTGTAAAATATAAAGGGCAACATTTTATAATAATAGAAGGTTAATTTAATAGGAAGATATAGTAATATTAAGAATGCATATAACTATTAATGTTGCCTCAAAATATAAAATGGAAAACCTGACTGAGCTAAAAGAAACATAAAAAAAATCTACATCACAGGCAAATCGTCTTAATAACTGTTAGAACAAAAGACAAATAAAAGGTCAGTAGAGATCTAGGAGACAGAACCATTAACATACTTGATCTAAAAAACATTTATAAATATCGAATCCCAAAACTGTGTAATACACGTTGTATAAAAGTATGTTGAACATTGTCAATAATTGTAAAGGGTCTGAGATTTTACTTGACATTTTTTTCTTTCGGGAGTTTTTGGTTGCAATAATTGTAGAGTCACATGTAATTGGAAGAAATAACACAGAGATTCCTTTTACATTCTTCCCAATTTAATGATAATATTTTATAAAATTATAGGATAATGTTACAGCCAAGGTATTTAAATTAATACAATTCATTGATATTATTTGGATTTTCCCAGTTTTATTTGCACTCATGTGTATGTGTTTATGTATTTTGGTCTATGCTACTTTATGACAAATGTGGATACTGGGCAGTCCATCAGCCCAGGACTGCCTTCTGTTGTACTCTTTTTTGTTGTTGTTTTTTTTAAGATTATATTTATTCATTCATGAAAGACACACAGAGAGACGCAGAGATATATGCAGAGGGAGAAGCAGGCTCCCTGTGGGGAGCTGGATTCAGGACTCGATCCCAGGACCCTGGGATCACTACCTGAGCCAAAGGCAGATGCTCAACCACTGAACCATCCAGGTGCCTCCTGTTGTACTCTTATAACCACGTCCACCTTCTCTTCCCTTTGTCTCTAACCTTGACAACCACTCCTTGACAATCTCTCCTTTATTTCTAAAATTTTGTCATTTGAAAAACAATATATAAAAACAGCTTTGTATGGATGCCTGGGTAGCTCAGTAGTTGAGCGTCTGCCTTTGGCTCAAGGTGTGATCCGAGGTCTGGGGATCGAGTCTCACGTCGGGCTCCCTACGGGGAGCTTGCTTCTCCCTCTGCCTGTGTCTCTGTCTCTCTCTCTCTGTGTCTCTCATGAATAAATAAATAAAATCTTAAAAAAAATAACAGCATTGTACAGTATGCACCTTTTGGAATAGGATTTTTTTATTCAGAATACATTCCTAGAGATTCATCTGAATTGTTGTCTGTATCAATAACTTCTCTCATGATTAATTAATTAATTGATCATTGTTATAAAATTCACACAACATGAAATCTACCCTCTTAGCATTTTTTTTTTTTGCAATTTTTTAAGTGTATAGTACGATATTAACTATAGGGACATTGTTGTACAGCAGATCTCTAGAACTTTTTCATCTTGTGTAACTGGAACTTTATATGCACTGATCAGTAGCTCCCAATTTTTCCATCTCCCCAACCTCTGGCAAGCACCATTCTACTTTCTGCATCCATGCATTTGTCTGCTTTAGACACCTCATATGAGTGGAATCATGCAAAATTTATTCTTCTGTGACTGACTTAGAGTATTATGTTGTTGAGGCTCATCCATATGGTTGTTCATGACAGTATTTCCTTCTTTTTAAAGACTGAATAATATTTCATTATGTGTATATACACATTTTCATTATTTTTTTGTCCACTGATTGATATTTGTTTCTGAATCTATGGGTTTGGTGCGGCAATGAACATGGGAATGCAAGCATCTCTTTGAGATCTTGTATTCAATTCTTTTCAACAAATACCAAAAAGTAGGATTGCTGGATCATGAAGAATCAGTTTATTTGTAGTTTTTTTGAGGAACATCCATACCATTTTCCATGGGGACTTCAAAATATTACATTGCCACCAACAGTACCATCAATTGCTCTGACTCCTCATAAACATTTGTTCTTTTCTGTTGTTTCCTTTTTAATAATGGACATCCTTACAGGTGTGTGGTGACATCTCATTATGGCTTTGATTTATAATTCACTAATGGTTAGTGGTGTTGAGCATCTTATCACATGCCCCTTGGTTGTTTGTATGTTTTTGAAGAAAAGTCAATATAAATCTCTTGCTCATTTTTAAATTGTGTTGTATTTTTTGCTCTTCAGTTGTAGGTGTTCCTTATATATTTTGGAGATTAACCTCTTATCAGATACATGATTTGCAAATATTTTCTCCCATTCCACTGGTCACCTTTCCCTATGTTGTTTCCTCTGCTATACAAAAGATTCCTAGTGTAATAGAGTCCCATTTGTAAATTTTTGCTTCAGTTGCCTGTGCTTTTGGCGTCATATCAAAGAAATCATTGCCAAGACTAACATAAAGCATTTTTCCTATGTTTTCTTCTAGGAGTTTTAGAATTTCAGGCCTTACATTTTAATTCTTTAGTTTGTTTTGAATTAGTTTTCATGCATGATGTAAGGATCAAGTTTTATTCTTTTTCATATCACTATCCAGTTTTCCCAAACCATTTGTTGAAGAGATTATCCTTTCTTTATTTCGTAGTTTGATACCCTGTTGAAGATTACTTGATTATGTATGCATGCATTTATTTGGGGGCTCTCTGTTCTGTTCTATTGTTTGATAAGTCTGTTTTTATGCAAGTACCATACCGTTTTAACTAATGTAGCTATGGGGTATGTTGCAAAATCAGGAAGTACTTGATGGGGCTTCCAGCTTTGCTCGTATTTCAGAAGATTGTTTGGTTTTGAAGTTCCATGTAGTTTTTCTATTTCTGCAAAAAATGCATTAGGATTTTGATACAGATTACATTAATTTGAAGATCACTTTGAATATATGTAGACATTTTAACAATAAGTCTTCCAATCAGCAAACACAAGATAGCTTTCATTTAAGTGTGTCTTCTTTCATTTCTTTCTGCAATATTTTGTAGTTTTCAGTGTATAGATCTTTCTCTTTAATTTTAATTTTAAATATTTTATTCTTTTTGATGCTCTTGTAAATGTTATTTTTTCTTGATATTCTTTTTTAGGTTGGTTGCTCTTGGTGTACAGATAATAAAATAATAAGAGAACAGTATTTCAATACTTCACTTTCAATAGCAGACAGAAAATCCAGACAGATGATCTTTTCAGGTCTGTCAATGTTTGCTTCATATATTGATACTCTTATGTTGGGTGAATATATATTTATAAATGATACAGCTTCATGATCAACTGATACTTTTATAATTATATAATGTCTATTATATAAATTTTCTCTTGTAATATTTTGGCTCAAAATCTACTTCATCTGACATAATTACAGCCATTTATGCTCTTTTTTGGTTGTTACCATGTAGCATTTGCATGGAACATCTTTTTCCATCCTTTCACTTTCAGGCTGTGTTTCTCCCTCGATCTAAAGTGGATCTTTTGTAGACAACACATAGTTCTTTCCATCTTGTTTTAAAATGTATTCAGTCACTTTATGTCTTCTGATTGGGGTTTAATCAATTTACACTTAAAATAGTTTTTGATAGTGAAGGACTTATGTTTGCCTGAGGGAGAGGCTCCCTAATGGCACTGGCCTCTATCTGCTATACTGCAGGTCCTCTGGACCAAGGGCATGCCACTCAACTCTCCTGGGTTCTTACTTTTCCAAGCGTCCAGAGCTCAACACTTTGAGACAGGGAAGACACAAACCAGTGTACTGCACAGCTCCTGCCCACCAGAAAGTTGGAATGTTAGATCTATGTTTCTATCTTTTTTTCCTCTCCCTAGGGAGAATCTGGAAGCTGGGATTTTTTTTTTTTGTTTGTTTCCTCCCACAATGCCACACTGAGCTGGCGGGCAGGACTATGGTGAATGAATACTATGAATTTTCTTACCAGCTTTGATGTGACTGGTTTTGCACTTACCTGGGGTCTAGGAGCCTCTTAACTGGTTTCTGGATCTCCTACAAGGGAAATTGGTTCATGTAATAATTTTGAGTCAGTGTCTTCAAGGCGGGGGGGGGCGGGGCGGAGAGGAATTTCTAGGGCTTCTTGATCTGCCACCTTGCTGACTTCATCCCAATTTCACCTTATTTTTAATCTAAAATGTCAGTGTGCTATGATTTCATGGAGGCTGGCAGAAGAAATGAGGGTCCTGAATCAGAGACACGAGTTTTTATTACCCACCTTATAGTAAGCTGCACAAGCAACGACATATTTGGTGTTAGTTCTCCAAGCTGCAGTTCATACAGGATGACTTGAAGAAGGTCATGTAATATCTGTACATGCACTGAGTTGTGTTGCAGAAGAAGACAAATGAGCTTAGAAACTTTATCTCTCACACTGAATAGAAAGCAGGCCTGCTGGCTGGTCCAGAGGGACACAGTCTTCAAAGTCTGTAAGAAAACTTGCCTTTTGTTCTGGGGGAGACACTATCTCTGTCTTCCAAAGATGATTGTTATACAAACATCCTTCAAAATATAATTCAGGATAAGGGGAGTCAGGGCCTCTGCTCTAAAGATGTACAGAAACACAAGAGACCCATAGAAAATCATCTCCCAACGATATTAGCTAACTTAGACCATATGCTGTGCTATCAAGTAAATCATAACAAAATTCAAAAGTTTGAAAATATTCATAGGCTATTGTCTGGTCACAAAGGAATTAATCTAGAAATCAATAACAAGAGTAAAAATAGATAATCTTCCAAATGTTTGAAAATTAAAGTGTGCTCTTCTAAATTGTATGTAAGTCAAAGATGAATCATAACAGCAGTTAGAAAATGTTATTTTCATTTAGCTAAAAATATTAAAACTTGTGGAATACAACTAAACAAGAGCTGAGAGGAAAACCACAGCATAAATTAACTACAAAGAAATTCTAAGAAAATAATTATTTAGGCATCCCTCTCAAGGTCCAACAGAAGCCGTAGCAAATTAAAGCTAAAAATCCTAAGAGAAAAAATAAGTAATTAGGAACATAAATCAATAAAATCCTGAAATCAAACAAATAGAAACAAACAGCAAATTAAAATGTCATTATTTGAAAAGATTTATAGAATTGATGAACACTTTAGAAATACAAATTATGAAAAGGAGAGCAGAAAACAAACATCCTTTACTACTATAAAGAATATATAGATGATATTACTATAGATTCACAGATATGAAAAGATAAGCAAATGCCATTTAAGTTAAAATGGACAAATCTTGAAATACAAACTTAAAAACATTGACATAAGATGAAACATAAAATCTCAAAGCTCCTGTTTATTAAAGAAATTGAGTTCATAATTGAAGCTACTCATATAATGCAATGCTATACAAGAATGAAAGAGTGAAATGCTGTATATAACATGGATACATTTCTTTTATATTTTAAATATTTTATTTATTTGAGACGGAGAGAGCATGATTGGGGCACGGGAGGGTGAGGAGCAGAGGGAGAGGGAGAAGCAGGCTCCCTGCTGAACAGGAAGCCTGATGATCTGGCTCAATCCCAGGACCCTGGGATCATGATCTGAGCTGAATGCTTAACCCACCGAGCCCCCCCAGGTATCCCAACATGGGTAAATTTCATAATTACATAATGACAAGGAAAAAAAGATAAATGCCTAGCCATACGAAATGTATGACACCCTATAAAGTTAAAAACCTGACAAAACTAATCTATGGTGATAGAAGTAAATGTGGTGGTTACTTTTGTGTATGGAGGAAGATTAGATGGGGGGGGGCCATAAGGAAGGTTTCCGGGAGGTGGTAATGTTCTTTACCTTTATCTAGGTGGTTAATGTGTGTGATAACCTTATAAAATTTCATCACAGTACACATTTAAGATTTGTATTCTTGGGGCACCTGGGTGGTTCAGTCAGTTAAGTATCTGACTCTTGTTCTTAGCTCAGGTCATGATCCCAGGGTCATGGGAGTGAGCCCCCTGCCCCACCACCATGCGACTCTGTACTCAGCGCAAAGTCTGCTTCAGATTCTCTCTCCCTCTGCCCCTCCCCCAGCTCATGCCTTCTTTCTCTTGTTCTCTCTCTCCCCAATAAATAAATAAGTAAATAAAATCTTAAAAAAATTTGCATTCTCTCCTGTATGTATTCTTATTTCAATAAGCATTAAAGGTAAACCAACAGCCACAAGAAATTGTGAAGAGAAAATGGCCTCATTTCTTGAAGGTAATGTCTGAGATTGCCAAAACATTGTCCTGCCCTTCTCTCTTTGTACTTTTTGCAGCAACATTGCATTAGTCTTTTGGGGAAGATTAAAAAATGGATAATCGTTATTAAACTCTACGTGCAGGATTGGATTATGTGGGTAAGGAATTAAAACACAAGTTTATTTTTAGTATTTAGGCCATCTAAATTCACTAGCTTACTTCAAGGAGGGAAAAAAAATTCTGGGTTTATGAGGAGTCTCAGTGGGGAGTGTTTATATTAGATACTTAGCACTGCAGGATGCTGTGAGTTGGAAAACATAGGCAGATCCAATTAGCAGATCCTGCACTGTGGAAACTAAACCATATTAGGCTTTTGGACAGCTTTATGTGTGAATGTGAGAACATACTCATAAGAAATGCTATGGTTTTATCCCATATAACTTCATGAGGATTTTTGTATAGGCTAGGGATTTGTGGTAAAAAATAGAGATATGTTGGCTTCTCATTGGAGGAATTCACTAATAAATTCCTTGGGAATCCTTATTTAAGGGAATAATACTGGTTTTGAAGGATGAATAACAGCATATCTGCCTGTATGAGACAAGGAAAGCGAACATATTCTTTCACTCCTACTCTCTACTCTAATGATTTGAACCCTCCGCACACTTGAAGGACTTGCATTTATATGTGTGTCAGATTAACAGAAATTGTTGCGCGTGATCAGCTGCTTTCCGATGAAACTTCTAGCCATCCATCTGACTTTTCTAAATAATGCATCGTTTTGAAAAGAGTCATTCATGATGGCAGACTATAGATTACTGCAGAAGTGTACATTTTCAAAAAGAAATATAATCTATTCATAAGCCCCAGGGCTAAAATTTAACCAATGATCTCTTTTGAGATTAGTGGAATTTGGATTGGGAACTTAGTTTCTAGAAACTTAAGCTGACGTTTCTGACCCTATTGACTACATGGAATGTTTAGGAACAATGATTCTTAAATTGGTATTTGTAGGTCTCTAGAGAATCTGAGCAAATTCCAAAAAGATTACAGAAACCAAAGCTATGGAAACTTCAAGAACTCTTTGGTGGCACTCAGATCCATTAGCAAAACCTCCTACCATTACATTTGCGCTTTTTTCCCCCCTTTTGGCTAACATGTAACCAACCTTATTGCTAATGCATATTTTCAGGCCAAAAACACATCATTTTCCAAAGGTTGTCAGTCAGGAAACCAAGCGGCTTGTGTGCATGTGTGTGCGTATGTGTGCGTGTACACATATGTGTTTATATTGCTTCTAAGTAGTGCTTTGTGTTTGGTTGAGGGCAAGAGGAGAATGCAAGCAGGAAATGGATTAGAGTAATTGGAAAAGTTGCTGATATAAATTTTGAAGAACCATTTTTCCAGAATAGTCATTCTTAGTAAATACAAGTTGTGAAAATTCCAAGTGTCAGAGCTTATGCAAATAAAACCTTTATTATTTCTGGATCAAACATCATATTCGGAGGGAAGCACTTCATTGGAAAATCATTGAGTGTTGAGGTAGCCATATTTTCATTTACTCTTCTGTAATTCCACAGAAAATATTTGTATTCATATTATAAATAAACAAAATAAAAATTATGAATGAGACATTTAATTAAAAACAGTTAAAAAGTGAAGTAATTTCTAGAAGGTATTCTTTGAAAGTAAATGTTAGGATTGGACTTCCAAAATATTTGCTTTGATAAGAGAAGCTAATGTTTCTAGTGGAAACTTGTCTGCGTTTTATTTCTCAGAATCATGAACCCTTTCAGTAGAAGGTATAGTAAGAAGTGAATGATTAAACAAAATAAAAAGAAGAAGAAGAAAAATACAGTAGATACATGCATTTTATTTTTCTAAAAAGATATTTTTACCAGCATTTCTCCACACTCAGCTGGAACAGATATCCATTTTCAAAATACCATCCTCTTAGACCCTTTGTGATTTTTTTGATTTCAGAATCCAAAGGAGTAAGTCCTATTACCTAAGGAATCCTCTTTCTCCCCACAGAAAACTTATTTTAAAAACTGTCAGTAAGTCTTCCTCAGGTTTGTTATTTATTCCAGAACTGGCCCATGAACCAATTAAAAGTTTAAAGAGCTATTGAATCTGCAATATCCAAAACACCTGAGATTCAACCTGCAGAAAGTAGTTTTCTTAGGGAGGAAATAATTGGAAAAATGTTCCATATGCTACCGCCTGGTTTTTATTGGTTTAACATGTAGATTTCCATAGACTTTTTGGAACACAGTGAGGGCACATTTTTTTTTTTTTTTGAAAGCAGGAGGGTTTTGTTTGCCAGGTGAATATTTCAGAGCTCTCACAGCGCTGATAGAAAACAGCTTTAGATTTGGATGGGAGCAGTCCGTGTGAGAGGTTATGATGAAATCACAGAGAGGGGCTTTCTGTGACAGCGCTGATTTATACAGAACTTTAGAGATGATTATATAATCTGTTGTCAACAATTGATTCTGCAATTGTCAACCTAGCAATTTTTAAGGAGGAAGGATGATGACATAGGGTGAAACTTCTGATTTTGAAAAATGCATACTGCCAAATAACACTGACAAAGGAATTTTTATTTTATTGCGTGCTGTTTACAAAGGAAAAAATAATAAAATTTTAACAATTATTAAACTCTGAGGAACTCAGTAAACCAAATCTTACCTTACAGGTTCACCACAACCACCCTATTATCGCTCTTAGCACTCAACTCTGAGTCATCCTTGCTCTTTTTACTTTTTTTTTCTTCTTCATTGTTTATCCCCCTTCTAAAACTCTATAGTAGTTAATTTATAATGTTCATTGTTTATTTCCCATCTCCCCCTACTCGATGGGGTAGTGATCTTTCTTGTGTTCACTGATGTAGCTCGTGCTTAGATTGATGTTTAGTACATAGCGATGCTCAATTAATACTGTTGAAATCAAAGTGATTTTTATATTTGTGTTGAGAGAGATAAATAGTATTTATTGAGTCATTCCTATGTGCCAGGTACTATACTGAGTCCTTGCTCTAGGTCTATTCTCTCATTTAACTCTCACAGATAACCTCATGTAGACATTGAGAGACCGCGATTGCCCTCCTTTTAGAGATGAGAAGACTGAGGTTCAATGAGTTGAAGTGAGGATTGAATGGCCAGTGAGAAGCAGAATCAGAATTAGAAGTTTGTCTAATGCCAGAGTTTCTCTTTTTCACCATGAAGTACCCTCCTTTAGGTAATATTTCATTCTCTCCGGTGCTTGAATTTAAACAGATAAATGACAATTCTAACTGGTCTTAGAGGACTTCCAAATTCTAATGAGCAATTTTAGCAATTTAACAAATTTCTCAGTGGAAAATGGGCATTCCATGACAATAGATTTATACTTTTGGCTTTTGTTTGCTAGGTCTGAGTATGGAATGTTGGAAATTCTACTTGGGGAACACCCACAGAGCTGGGAGGTTGTCATCAATTGTCTTGGCTTGGCCAGGATCTACTCTTTCAAAGACCAAGATCAAGAGAAATACAGGCTGGTGACTGGTACTAGAGTCACTCCAGAGTCCTTTTCTCAGAGTTCTGCTTGTGTGGACTGACATCAAATTCTCTCCAGTAATAGGCTAAGAATGATTCTTTTTTTTTTTTTTTTTAACTTTCACAGTTATGTTGAATGGTTAGTAAAGAGAGCCAAAAATGAAAGGCTCAGATTTATATGTGATCTAGGGAAGCGCTGAGTGCTAATCTTTGGTCAGTTTATGTTATGGGTAGCATAGCTTTTAGGGCAAGCAAAATTAGAGAAAATAATTCTTAATTTCAATTTTGATTTGTCCATCAAATGCAGTTACTCCTAGACTTTATCAATCTTTACCTGGACAAGTGAGGAGCAAATTTGTTAATAACTCATTAATTTGGTCATTATCAAGGTTATAAACCAAGAAACTGAAGCAGTGAAATTAATTATAAAACAGCAAATCCAAGTAGGATTGTGAATTGCCTGGTTTTAGACCTTGATTGTAACTTAGAGATCTTTACTTTCATTTCTAATGTGTACTTAGATTTTTATTGCAGCAATCCAATTTACTTAATGGAAGACAAAATGTCTATTCCACTGTCATACTAAAAAAAAACTGACTAATGCGTGATGGCAAAACTATTGGGATGATTCAGTACCATAAACTGTGAAATCATATGTGAACGTAGCATATTCTGATCTTTTTTTTTGTTGTTGTTCTGATCTTTCTAGAAGAAAAGATATCCATACATTTGTAATGTCAATAACAACATAACAACTCTTCTTCACAGAACTATTCTCGGATATACTATGAAGTCACGATGAATGACCAATAACTCTTATATCAGACCAAAGGGGATTTTTTTTCTTTTTCTTTTTCTTTTTTTATTTACATATTTTTTTAAATGGAGTTCAATTTGCCAACATATAGCATAACACCCAGTGCTCATCCCATCAAGTGTCCCCCTCAGTGCCCGTCACCCAGTCACCCCCACTGCCCGCCCACCTCACTTTCCACCACCCCTTGTTCATTTCCCAAGGGGGATTTTTAAAAATCCTTAATAACATGGAGAGTAATTAAGACATAATTGGCTTCTGCCTATGGAAAAAATGCATAATATCTACCTTGAAGAAAGGCAATACTTAGCATTAGAATACATTTTAATTATTTTATTACATAGCATCTAGTAACTTTTAAGAGGGAAGAATATTTACAAAGACTTTATTTGCTGTAGTGTGATCTCCCAGGACGTAATACTATCAGCTGAGTCATATTTTACCTTTCGCTTCTGGTTTTTCCTTTCTGTCCTTTCTACGCATGTGTGTGTGCTCTGAAACATACAAGCCTCTGATTGATTTTTAAATCATTTAAAACTATTTTTCAATCCATTTGAATTTTTGCTTATAATTATTAATAGGTAAAGATTTTCCATAACAATATCAACCTCATCTGTGTTTAGATTGGCTTTTTTGTTTTGTTTTGTTTTCTTAGTCAAAAAGATAAAAGTTTTCTAGCTAGGGCATAGGGGATGGCCTACATTCCTTAGAATGTCCAGGGAATTTGTCACTACTCATGAATGTTAAATAACGATCAGAAGCCATTGTCTAAACTATGCAAAGCCTTTGTGACTCTCTTCTAGGATTTCTTAGACCCAAAAAGCTCTCTGGCTCAAACACATCTAAGATTGTTCCAGAAATTTTGGGACATGCTCTGAATATACAATGAGATACTTCTCAAGTACAATCTACCCCACCTTAACAGAAGCAAATGCAGACTTTTAGTATACCTGTGATCGATTTAGGGTAGTAACATGGCAAAGGCTCGGGACTCAGTCCAAACTGGGTTTACATTTTAATTCAGCTACTTACGAGCAATGTGACTGTGAGCAAGTAACCCTCCTCACCAAGCCTTAGTTTCTTTATGTGTAAGAAGGAGGATTACAGCACTTACCGTTTTGTGTTGTAAAGAGTAAATGAATGATGCCTTCATTTATTCACGCAATATTATTTATTGAGAGCCCACCTTGTGTTGGTGGATGCCCTTCCTGGCTCATGGGTGTAGTGTTGGACCCTCTCTTCTCTGAGCTTCAAGCAGAGTGCATGAAATTACCTATCAGAGAAAATAGTATATCGTAAGTGTCTAGTAAATATTACCCATGGTAAGTACCTTAGGCCTTCACACACATAGATAACTGCATGCACATCTAACAGCACAATGTTGTCATATAATTGCTTCTCTGAGAATACAAACAAATGTAAAAGATAAAGGAAAATTTAATCTCAAAAGATACAAAGGAGAGCCCTAGCAGCTCAGGATTGGTAATACGATTAACCATCAGAAACGGGGGGAAATGATGAGTGAGAACTGTGGAGTAGTTCCATGTAAGCTTTTGATATATTTGAGTTAACCCTCCTCTGTTCCCTCTCTTCCTTCCCCATCCTCCTCAGGCTCCAGAGACAAGGAAATCTATTTGTTCTGGTTCACTTCATGGCTATTCTAATAACCTGCAATTAGTTAGGAAGATAATTTTGAAATAAATCCGATGAACAGATTTACTTATAGGGCCTATTACACTCAAATCATAACCAGATGGAATTTCAAAATCTGATCAACTTGATGCATTGGCAGCGGGAGTGGAGTCAATATATCTGAATCCTGGAGCTATCACAAAAGATTTAGAGTGTCACCCTCACTAAAAAAGAGAGATGCCAAATGATATGAAACTCCAAAGAGAAATCACACAGAAAGGGTGAGATGTGGAGGTTTTGGAAGAATAGGAACGCAGATGCTCACTTTGGCTATTTTCCATGACACGATATAAAAAGAGGCCGCAAAACTGAAGTGTGATTTGGAGGGAGACTTAGGTGTTGGAAGCCACCCCCAGGAGTTCAAGGACAAAAGACCACATATGACTTCTTGATACTTGGAAGAAAAAAAATACATATTCCTAAGACACGGGAAGAAAAGAAAGAATTTCAGGGCAAGCCAATGAATGAATAGAATATCGAATAAACTTTTTTTGGCTACTATTTCCTTAGCTATGCCATTTGAATTAATATAAATGGATATGGGCAGATACACAAATGAGGGAAGAAGCAAGGAGAGTAGATCTAAAATATGATTATTCTTTGTGGTTTTACTTTCTCTTATGTTTTACTATCCTTCTCCTCACGCATGCCTGTGTGTAACTATTGTGTAGGAAAATAAAGGAATTTTGATGCTGAGACATTTGAGACTCCAATGATCACCCGTTTCAAAGTTCTTAGTGATAGAGAAGGGATGGTCAAGGAAGTGAGTTGATTTGTCTAAGGTCACCCAGCAGACAGTGGCAGAGCTGGAGTGCGGGTGTGTGGACTCTTGTGTTCTGTCTGCAAAATTTTTACTTATCATTGTTTATTCTGAGGCTCAACTTCTGGGAAACTCAACCATTAGATAATCTAGGTTTTCTTAGAGAAGCATCCATTTCATTAAGAATTTCAAGTTAATTAGCATAGAAATGCACATATTTTCATCTTTTAAATATAATGAGCTCATTGTTAATTATCTCATTTTAAATTTGGAATATACTACTCATCATGTCTTATGATTTGATTGGCCCTAGGTTTTAAGTCTGTTTTTTATAATCAGCTCTAAAAATCTAGTTTAACATCCTTGCCATATTTCTTCCCTCTTCTGTCTTCATCATTTTGTCTACTTTAGTTTTTTCCCCCTTCTTTGAATGTTTATTTCATTTATTCTTATTCTTCTGTTAATATTAAGAAGCATTTAAGGGTATACGTTTGCCCCTGGTTACAACTTTGGTTACATTGCATATGTTTAAACATGTGTCAGACACTTGTATTTATATTATTATTATATTTATTTAAATATATGATGTTTTAAAAATAAGTTAAGATTACTAAAAAATAAAAATGAAAAATAAATAAAAGTAAGCTAAAATTACTTACAAAATTTGTACCTTTATTAATTTATCCTTTTAAAAAAAAGATTTTATTTATTTATTCATGAGAGACAAAGAGAGAGAGAGAGAGGCAGAGTCACAGGCAGAGGGAGAAGCAGGCTCTCTGCAGGGAGCCGATGTGGGACTTGATCCCAGGACCCCGGGATCAGGACATGAGCTGAAGGCAGACCCTCAACCACTGAGCCACCCAGGTGCCCCTAATTTATTCTTTTTTTTTTAAATTTACTTTCTATTTTGTAACAGTACATTTTTCTGTATTTACGGTTCATTAAATCATATTTCAAAAGAGAGTAACCTACTTTGATTTATTTACTGCATTTTACCTGCAGTTTCAGTAGGTCTCATAATAAGTTTGTTCCCTCTGTTTCCTTTTTAGTATTTGTATAGTAAATCATTGAGCACCATTTTATTTTTGACACTTAAGGGTCCTTTGGTTTTGCAATGCACAGTCATTTGCACAGCAGGACATCACTATGCTGCAATGCTTTGTTTGCTTTATCTTCTTTGATCAAGTATAAAATATTGCTAGTATACTTTTTCCTAAACACTGATACCCTATGTATTTCTAATTTTCCAATCCAATCTTTCTTTTAAACTTCTTTTATCCCCAGAAAGGCAAGACATTTCTATCCCCCAAACTTCCCACATATGATCCCTGGTCTTTTATTTATCTTTGTATTTCTAAAACTTTCCAATTTTTTTTTTTCAGTGTCTAGGTTAAAACTTGGTTAGCGATGGCTCAAATCTCAAACACATGTTTCGTTTGGCACTCTTCAGTGCTTTTTTTGATAGTTGGATTCCGGGTGTATTAAAAGAAATTGCAACGTTATGTATAGATTTCTGGCTTCTCTTGAAATTTGTTGATCTGGCTCATATTGCCTGATAATGAAGAGGAGCTTCTGCTGTTTTGGGATAGCGTGGTCCACACCACACCTATTCGCGAAGGTTGGACCTCTGTTTATCGGCCTTGGTCCCCAAGCCCTGTGGTCACTTAAAATTATGATCACTAATCTAGAGATTTCCACCTGGATTATTATTAAAATATTTATTTTACATAAGGTGTTTTTAAAAAAAGTTTAAATATTTCAAATTTACACATATGCCAGTAAACCATATTTAATATTCACTATCAGCATTTTTATGACCTATTTTAAAGTTATGTTTGGTTAATCTGCAGCTGTTAAAATACTGTTTTTTTTCAAGCTACATGCATGTTAGCGTTATGTCTTCTGAGTTCTTGCTTACTTGTAAATATCTTGTGATATCTATATTGTAAATATCTGCTTTCTTGCGGCTTGCACTTATAAAAGACAACTTTAGTGAAGAATGCCATTTGGGGATAATTTTTTTATTGTCTTAAAGCTCTAGAAATTGATCTGTTATTTTTCTGCCACTCATCTTTTTAAAGAAGGACTAAACTGATTTTTATGAAATTAAGAAATATTCAGATGCTTTTGTTATTTTTTCTTTACCATCCAAACTCCATTTTTTCTGGATATACCACAACATGAGTCTATAGGATTTTTTCTGGGTTCAAAGGTTACTGAGACTTTCTGATCTTTATGTCGGTCATTTATTTAGCATAGGAAATTGTATTTCATTAAATCTTTCATTATTGCTTCTGCTTTAGACATTGTGCATTCATTCACAGTAACTTTATTAATTTCTGGTTGCATTGTCATTTTTCTGTCTTTCATAATTATGAATTTTTACTTATTGCTTACTTTCCTTGTGTTATTTTTCCTTTGGCTTATTGAGAAGTGTATCTAGCTTGCTCTACATGTTAGGGTTTTATTTATATTTTTTGTCAATTTTGTTTTTTTGTTACCTTCAATATGTACTTTATTACTACCTTTATAATCTTATTTTACTTTCTTTAATAGATTGCAGATCTTTTAAAATGTCAGATTTTTAAAATTTTTTAAAAAATATTTTATGTATTTATTTATGAGAGACAGAGAGAGAGAGAAAGAGGCAGAGACACAGGCAGAGGGAGAAGCAGGCTCACTGCGAGGAGGCCCATGTGGGAATTGATCCCGAGATCCCATGATCACAACCTGAGCCAAAGACAGACACTCTACCACTGAGCCACCCATGCACCCTAAAATGTCATATTTTTAAAAACAGCATTTTGAGGTTTTTTTGCCCCTGTTTTCCATGGGCCTCATCTTCATGTTTTTGTGTTTTTTGAGAATGCCTTATTTTCTGTTTCCCTGGTTGCTCAGCTAGTTACTCTTTAGAAAGAGGTACTTTTTTTCTTGTTCTTGCAATATTTTCCAAGACCCATATGGTTTTCTTTTTCTCACTGTTACCTGAATGAGTGGAGATCTCTCCAGAACTAGTGTTTTCCACAGACAGGCTGTATTGACTGCTCCTGTTCTTCACGTATGTCCTAGGCATTTATTCCAACACCATCATTGCGTTATTGTGCACAGTCCCCAGCCCTCTCTTCAGACTCTTAATATCTTATCTGGCTATAACCATTACATTGAAAAGCAATGGAGGGATCCCTGGGTGGCTCAGCGGTTTGGCGCCTGCCTTTGGCCCAGGGCGTCGGGCTCCCGGTGCATGGAGCCTGCTTCTCCCTCTGCTTGTGTCTCTGCGCCTCTCTCTGTGTGTGACTATCATAAATAAAAAATTTTAAAAAATCAATGGAATATATTATAATCACTATGTTTTTGGATTTATTAATGCTTTTCCTGCCCTCTACAATATTTTACTCAGGGGTTCCATTTTCCAAAATGGGATCAAGCACTCTCATCCCTACATGCCTCTCATTCCTTTAAGCTTTAATTTCTAAAAGGATGAAGAAAGTAGCGTGTGTGTGTGTGTGTGTGTGTGTGTGTTTGTGTGTGTGTGTGTACGCATGGGTTAGGTTATTGTGGTAAAAGGGTTGGATTGAGGCTGAGTGAGGATGGCACTCTAGAGTAATCAAAATGTGACATCTATTTAGTAGTGGGGCAAGTGCTGTTTCCTTGTCGATATGTATCTTGTGTAGCCTGATTCAGAGGGCAGAGTTACAAGGTAGCTAAATGTTCTTCCCACCTTCCTTGAAGTTTAATCCATCTGGTTCATGTTGTATAGAAACTATTCTGGATTGTGGATTGACTGTCCTAATTTTCATTTGGGGTTTTGCATTTTTCTAAGTCTTCATAGGCAGTGTTTTGGGAAGTTGGGAGAAGCTGCCTTCAGGGTGACCAGCCTGTATTTGTTTTTTATTTGAAACTCTTCTCAAATGACACTTTAAAACAGCTTGATGAGCTTGTTTATCATCCCATACAGGTAGAAGGGCTAAGTAGAAGCAAGTGGGGACTGTTGCCAGAAACAGACACGTGAAAGTTTTGACACTATGGCAAGATAATTATGAATAACAGTGGGAACACAAAAGTACATTGAAAAATATTTTTAGACTTCAATAAGGATTTTAAAATCAATCTGCCATTAAGAATATATTAAATTACATTAAAAATTGTTTCAAATTTGGTTATGTGATGTACATAATATTTTGGTTATAAAAAGGAAAACTTATTTAAAAAATTATTGATACTTGAAGAGACTCAATTTTATTGTCTATTCACTCGAGTAGAATAACCAGTTCCTCAATATTTTTCATTACATTAGATATTATCATGCATTTTCTGTGCATATACATGCATGTATACGTACTTGCCTTTGACTATTTGTTGTCACATTTTAGTTTTGGAGGAACTATGACTGGTAATTAAGATCTTATACATAGAGATAAAAACATAACACCACTGCCCAATAATGAAATGAGAGCACATATAATATGCTCTTTACTTAGTATTTTCCCCTATCACCTGAAGTTTTACTTTTTTTCTTTTTACGATTTCCAGACAGCCTGAAGTCTGCTCAGCCCCCCACCTCCCACCCCCCCAAACTAGTTCTTTTAAAGCTATGTGAAGATCTGGCAGTTGCTGTGGTTTCCAACCACCCACTTTTATGCCTCATTGTTTGAGGCTATCTAGCAGTGACTCTTTAAAAGTTATGATCTGCCTCATTTCAACTTGCTTTACAATAGCTGCCAGGGCTTCTTGCTTTCATCTATGTTATGCATATGGTCAAATATTTTATGGACAATCCAAGGCCAAGCACTGCCACAGCATTCTTTTACCTGGGCTCTTTGACAACTATGTGGAGAATGGATTATTAAAGAGCAACAATACTTTGGGAAGCTTCACACTGAGTTTTAGACCCATGCGACATCAAGGCCCAGGTCTCATTCAGTTGTGCAAGGGATTGTCTCAAGTCCCTTTGTGATGAAGACAATTTCCATTAAATACAATGGAAATCCATCTGTGTATGTGTGTGTACACATACATGGAGATTGAGAGACAAAAAAAAAAAAAAAGAGAGAGTGAGAAATGAATGAGAGTCTCTAGATGAATTGGGCATATTTCAACACTACCCGGGCATTTTAAAAAGATTAGTTTTTGAAATAACTAATGGACAATTTGTGATTTCATAGAATCTGCAGAGTACTGAGTTTTAGCATTCCATATTAATTCAAGTTATAAATATCATAATCTATTTATTGAAATGTTTTAACTCTATTATCTTACAATAAATTCTTACTACTTTTTATCGTGTAATGGCAGCGCATCATTTCCAGCCTTTCTCTGTAATGCTGCAGCTGTAAGCTGTAAACATAGCACCTCCATAGGTGTTCCATGCCAGATTTCATAGTCTTTTAGGAAAAAAAAAATTGGACAGGATTTTACCTAATGATCTATGCCTGCGAGCTATGATTCTTTGTCAAGAATTCATTATCTTTAATGACGGGATAGGTATCCAAATAAATAAATACAATCTAAATTATATCAGGTTCAAAGAGGCCTCGAGGATAGTTTTGTTAAGAGGTAATTCCAAGATTCTGTCTAATTTATAACAAAGTAAGTAAAGATGATCTTTCATCAGAGGTATCAAGGTTGAAGTTGAAGAATTATATTTTGAGAAGAAAAATCTATCCTCCACAGTTCCTTTCCTTTTTACTTGATTGCTTCAACAATAATATGATTCTCCATTTACTGAGGATGATTTTGTTTATAACAATGCTTCAGAATGGAACTGGAGACAAAGTCCTCAGTAAATTTGTTTGTGTGGATTACAGAGTAGATTAGAAGTACGTGTGTATCTTTGTACCTTGACCCCTGATTCACTCCTCAAATGTCTTTTAGAAAGGGATAAATGCCCATATATTTTCAAGGACCAGTACACCTGGGGAATTAGGTCATCCTGATCGCGAAATAAAAAGCAAATTAAGATAGGACATCCTCAAGGGGACCCTGGAAGGCTTCTTTAGTAAAATAATGCTTCCAACATCCTGATCACCCTACCAGCAATCCCACCAATTAGAAAATAGTTTTAGTATTAAGAATCTTTTAAGAATAAAAACACCTCTAGCGATGAATTCAATCCTCAGTGGCATGAAAAAGAATGGCCTTTCTTTTCCTTTTGTGAACCTCGCTCACTCGGAGGGTGGGCTATCAATCGGGACACCTCTTCCATGCCACAGAGTGGGGACTTGGTCTTTACCGATTCATCATAGGCCCATTCTACTGAACCTGGGGACTGTTTAGTCTGGTGAGATAATCCAAGCCGACTCAATCAAGGCCCCCTTTGAGGGGAAAGATATGCATGCTTTAAGAAAAAGGGTCCTTATCTTCCTGTGATTGTAGGTATGAAGTATATACAGTTATAGCTTTCCGGATCCATTTTTGCTCTTCATGGACAAAACCCACCTAAAAATAAATGATACATATGAAAAATAGGTGTGAGATTCCTAATGACGTCATTTGAAATCCTACATCCAGTTGTGTCTAAAGACTAGTTTATAACCACTTAGTTTTCTAAGTGAAAGCAGCCAATAAATTATCTTTTTGCTTAAACTAGTTGATCAGGGAATTCACTATTTGAAAAGAAAAGAGTTCTTACTACTATAGGTATTTAATCCCCAAAAGTTAGCTAAATGCTGGCTCAGATCCAAAGAGTTTCCATGATTGGAAAGACTGGAAGAGTTGGAGGGAGAGGTTAATTGGAGCATACATTATTGTCAGGGAGGGCGTTTCTGGAGAGGCCATTGCATTGGGAACCCTGAAGACATTAGGCTAGGATATGGAGACACTCCTTGGATTTGGGGTGCCAGGAGGAAGAGAAGACATGCAGCAACGAGGGGTGAGAGGTGTGAAAATCTAACTTTGCTATAACCAACATGTTGCTAGAAAGAGCTCCAGGGAAATTTTATGTTTTGCTATCACTGCATTTTAGATACTTTCAAGCCATAAATGAGCCTTCATAGCTTGTGCATTTAGAGTTCAATATTTCTCTGACTTGAAAATAGTAAAATCAGGAATGAAAAGAATGTCCACTGTGACGCTGTGCTCCAGAATTTTTTTTGTTGTTTTAACTTCCTCGAAACTTAAGCAATTTTGGCAAAGCAAGTGCATAAATTCTGTTGGCTTTCCCACTCAATAAAACGAAACCTTTGGTATTGCAATCAATACTGACAGATTTCTTACATCTGAAGACATATTTAGATGAGAAAGTCCTTCGGTGGAAGGTCTTGTGTCTCCACAGTTCTGAGATAACTTAATTTCAGTAATGAGATTTAGGTGTTTCTCTCATGTAAGTTGTTACCTTTATCTTATCAATATTCTGAAGCCAAACTCACATTGGTTTCTTTCCCCGTATATAAGCTGGTGAAAACCAGAAAGGTAATTTTTTTTCTTTAATTATAAGAAATTCCAAAAAGTATGTGTAGCCATTCAATATCTAGTTTTTGTTACTCTACACTACGTGTGGTGCCTCTAATTGGCTGGACAATAAGCACAGTACATCACTTCTTAGGGTGTCGATAAATGGGCAGATTGAAGCAGGGGCTGAGATTTCAAAGGGAGTATTAGCATTTGTGGGAAAACTGTGAGGGAGTGGAAGATAATTAAACCAGAGCTAATAGCAACAGACTTGAATTTCAGAGGGCCACCTGGATAGCTTGTTCTCAGTCACTTCTTCTCATGTTTCATTTTCCTCATTTGAACAAGTCAACCGTCATTAAAATTTTTCACAACATCTGAGGCAAATCATTGCATTAATTCATTTGTAAGGTGTTCAGAAACCACATATTTTGCTTTTAGCATTGAAAACATTTGGCTTCCACCATCCTTTTCTTTTCTTCTGTTTTCTTTTTCTTCCTTTTCTCCTTTTCTTTCTTTCTTCCTTTCTTTCTTCTTTTCTCTTTCTTTCTTTCTTTCTTTCTTTCTTTCTTTCTTTCTTTTTCTTTCTCTTTCTCCTTTTTTTTTTTTTTTTAAGTTGAAATAGTCTGGGAATCATTAAATGCCAAATGCTTTCATCAGGCCCATAAACAATACAAGATTCCATAGTAAATGCAGTTATTTCTTGGGAAGTTTCAACAAAACACATTTTCACTCATTCAAAGCTAGGGTGAATAAATCTTGAGGTCTTTTAAGAAAGGCGCACTTGAGACCCTAGGAGGCTGACACAGTACTGGATTTCACACAAAAAGATCACAAAAGCTATCCTGCAGACTCGGTAAATTCTGGAGGTTCTTGGAAGATTTGCCGTTGTGTGTGTCTCAGTATTGGGGCCCTTCCTCTCTAACTCACTGTGTATCTCTTGACCTAGTAACTTGGATATAATATGAAAGCAGAAAATAAGCTTTTGAGAAGCCACTTACTTTTAGTGAAACAGAGTAAGACTGAGATCAGGTTAACATCTAAGGGAAAAGCCAAATTGTTATATCATTTTTCCTCAATGTCTTATGATTTTAGTCATATTTTTTTCCTACCAAATATTATTTCTCTTCTGTATTTGTGGCTTATCCTATATTGTGATTACGTTGGACTTTACTATGCAAATTAGTGCTCTTGAAAAAATTTACCTGCTGGGATATGACTTAATTATGGGCATGATTAGATATCATAAAATCACAATAGCTATAGAATTTAGAAAGTAAATACCAGTAAACAAGTTATTGCCAGTATATATGCTGATGTGGCTCACAGCAGAGAAAGGTACCCTCAGAAATGAATTCTCCACAGTGTTCTTTTCTAGCGAGTGGAGACCAAAAGCTTTACTGAGTCTCTGCTGGTGGAGTCTCTGTTCATCTCCTTAATTCACAGAAATAATAAACTTGAGATAATAGAAACATGATGGCATGCAACACAGATGGAAGGCCAGTAGTTTTCACCACATTATAACCCAAAGACCACCTGTCTCAATAAAATATGGGGTACTTGTTAAAAATTTAGATTTCTTGTCATCATTTTGAACCATTTGATTTGATGCCTCTAGTGGTTGGTGCCAGGAATCTGTATTTAATAGGGTTTCCCCATGTGATTCTGATTGCTCTTAAGGTTTAAGAGCTACCGGTGTGTTTGGCGAATAAAGTTATCAAGTTTGGTTGGAATTACCACGTCTTTTTTTTAAAGTTTTTATTTAAATTCCAGTTAGTTAAAATACAGTGTACTATTAGTTTCAGGTGTACATTATAGTGATTCAACAGTTCCGTAAGCTTAGATTCACTTGCTTATGTACACTCACATACACTTACTCGGTGCTCATCACAAGTGCTCTCCTTCATCCCCATCACCTATTTCCCCCCACCTCTTCTAGAATTTCCACCTCTTTGAGATGAGGAAGGAGTCATTTAGAGTGCAGCTGGCCTA
Organism: Vulpes vulpes; assembly: GCF_048418805.1. Lineage (NCBI taxonomy): Eukaryota > Metazoa > Chordata > Mammalia > Carnivora > Canidae > Vulpes > Vulpes vulpes. Next base: position 33,080 of record NW_027325796.1, on the reverse strand, counting down.
AAAGAGCCATGGTTCAGTCACTTGTTCAGACATGTTCTTGAATGGTATAGCTCTGGCTTTCTTCTGGGGTAGCAGGGCGAACCTATGAGGCACTAGCCCAAAAAGGACACCAGTGACTATGCCCATAGTCATTTCTCAGAAGTGCTTTAGAGCTTTTTTTCTCTCAGGGATAAATTGGTGGCAAGTATAGCACAGGCTGATCTACATAATTAGGAAGCCCCAGACAACATAGAAACAGAGTTTAAGATGATAGATGTTCAGGATTGTTCCCTAAATAGTCTACCAGAAGACACAAAAGTGCTATATCCAACTAAAGAATATATGATTGAGATTAACAGCCGGGGTTGCAGCCAAAAAGCAATCTCAGAGGTTAGCTGAGGACATAAAGAAATTCATTATTCAATGCTGTACCTCCAGACCAGACATATAAAACAAGAAGTCCTCATGGAAGTGTTAGTGCATTGAACTAATTTAATGCTTAAATTTAATTCAACTTATAACCATTTGTAGGGAATGTCTAGCCTGTTTCAGGCAAAGACTTGGTGTTAAGGAAAATATAACTGCAAGTTTATTAATTAAAAAACACATGTGAAGGAATTTTACCAAATATGTGTGGACATGTGGGAAGGGAAGGGGCATAAGAAAGATATCAAGAGAGCTTTGCGCTTGTGGCAGGAGTAGATGTTGAAAGAAAGTGTCCATAAATTGTAAGATACATTCTATTACAAGAATTTGCCAGAACTTGAAGCTATTTATTTATTTATTTATTTATTTATTTATTTATTTATAAAGATTTTTATTTATTTATTCATGAGAGACACACAGTGAGGCAGGGACACAGGCAGAGGGAGAAGGAGGCTCCCCGTGGGGAGCTGAAGGCAGACACTCAACCACTGAGCCACCCAAGCATCCCTCGAAGCTCTGCATTTTAAAAAAATCATGTTTGAAAATCCATTGCAGTTTATCTGCTTATTGCTTTACTTTATTATTATTATTTTTTAATAATATGTACATACTTTACTGGTTCTCGATTTCATTCTTGGCTATAAAATGTTTCCGTTCTGCTTTTTTAAGGTGTCAGCCTCAGGTAGGGTGCTGGCAAAGTATCTGATAATGAGTTATCGAGTCATTTATATTGAAGATTATTTCTGTCACACTCTAGGAAATAGACATTCAGTGGAATACAAATGACCATACTGTCCCAATGCCACCGGACTTGAATGGGAGAATTTACGGATGGAGCAGAAATCATATTAAAAAGTATTACTAAATGAAGATAATGTCCACCCAGGAGCTATATACGTTGCAGTATCCGTAAGAAGGTGCTTCTCTGCTAAATGGGAAATGTAACCGAACCTGCATCTCGAGTTTGTTGTAAGTTTTAAGAAAACAAATGCTCCCTCACTTTCTTCTTTCCTGTGTCTGAATTCTCTTGTTCATGACTCTGTTTTATGATTCTCAACGTGGTGATTGATATCAGGCACTAGACCAGGAATCAAGGGACCTGATAAAAATGACCTGCATGCCCTCTTCCTAGGCATCAGTGGGCCTTCCTTTTTATTGTTTAAAAGGTGTAGATTTGTGTAAGAGTAAAGTTTTATTACGGAAAAACAAAATGACCTGCATGATTGTGGTCCAGTCATTCAGGTGCTTTAGCTTTGAGTTGACTCCCCCCACAAAAGAAGGAAGATTCAAATGAATCTTTCCTACTAAGCTAAATAAGACCTTGCTGAGTAGCAGATCATCAAAATGGATAGGGGGAGCCCTTCCTTCAGGGAAACTGGAGGCTCTAAAAGAGGTAAGCATAAGAAATAAATGTAGCACGAGTGCCTCTTGAGGAATAGTGTATCTTTTGGAACTGAAATTTGGTAGAGTCAGTGCTTTCACTACATAACTCAAGGGAAATTGATTGCCTCTCATATTTCTGGAAATTTCTGGGAGATATATCAACATGGCCAGTTTTGGCTTCAGCTTTGGGGTCCGAGTTCCTATTCCTATTGAACACTTGATTTTTTTTTTTTTGAACACTTGATTTACCTTAATTTTAATCTACTGTGTCTGGGGTGGACATGGAACTCAAGCCTTTTCCTTGTAGAGACAGCAGAGCACAGAGGTTGTTCGGTAACAATCTTGAAGTCTGGCTATAATAGTTATTGCCTATGGAGATCAGCCAAGCACCTCAGACTCAGTTTTCCCATTTGTAAGATGAAGTAATGATTGTTTTAATTCATAGTGTTTTGTGAAAAGCACATGTGATCATTTAGGCAGATAATGATCATAGAGTGTGACGTCATAAATGCTCAATATATTGTTTGCTGTCGTCTTTAACAGTCACTTACACTAGCATTTGTGTGCATAGCACTTACTCTGGAAGCCAGAGTACATTAGGAGAGTTTATTACATTGCAGAAATAGAAATCCTTGTCCATTAGACAGCCTAGTTTGCTAAGAGCATATCTACTGAAAAATTTTTTTCACCACACTGCCAAAGTAAATTGTGATCCATGGCAATAAGTGCGATCTTATAAGATACAAAACCAGAGAGGAGGAAGTGATTAATTCTGTTTTGGGAAAGGAGAAGTGGAAGGATTCAGGTGATATGTGAATTGGGTTTTGATGGGCGAATGGGAGTTTCTTGGTCACCAAGTTTCAAGAAATCATTAAAAGTGGTGGTAAAGGAATGTACAAATGCTATAATTTTTCATTCCCTGAATAATTTCATAGGGTATTTATTTGGCATCTAGTACATGAAAGCAGCTGGGATTACAGGGAAAAAACAACAACCAGTATAAAGATAAACACTGAGAGGGCGCACTGTGTTCACAAGGACAGATATCAAGTTGCCTAAAAGTGCATAGCAGGACGTCCTAACCTGGCCTGACATCAGGTTTCCTTGAGGACGTCACATTTAACATGAGGCTCACATCCGGTTCCTCAGTCAATCTTGTCAGGCTGTACTTTCAAAATATCCCGAATCTTGCGATGTCTCACTACCAGCACTATCACCACCTGCTGCAGGTGTCCATCATCTCTTGCATGGATCATTGCAAGTCTCCTGACTGTCCTTGTTTGTCCCCTTCCACCCACTACCTGTTCCCAACACAGCTCCACAACTCCAATGTGGACTCAGTTTATGCCATTGCTTAGCTCAAAATCCTCTGATGACTCCTATCTCCTTGACCCCTTGCTCCAGCCATTCTGGTGTCTGTGCTACTCCTCAAACATACCCAACATCGTGTGTGTATTTCTTTCTTTCTTTCTTTCTTTCTTTCTTTCTTTCTTTCTTTCTTTCTTCTTCTTCTTCTTCTTCTTTTTCTTTCTTTCTTTCTTCTTTCTTTCTTTCTTCTCTTTCTTTCTTCTTTCTTTCTTTCTTTCTTTCTTCTTTCTTTCTTTCTTTCTTTCTTCTCTTTCTTTCTTTCCTTCTTTCTTTTTCTTTTTCTTTCTTTCTTTCTTTTTCTTTCTTTCTTTCTTTCTTTCTTTCTTTCTTTTTCTTTCTTCTTTCTTTCTTTCCTTCTCTTTTTCTTTCTTAGATTTACTTATTTATTTGAGAGGTGGGCAGAAGGACAGAGAGAGAAAGAGTCTTAAGCAGACTCCCCACTGAGCACAGAGTTGACCTGGGACTTGCTCTCACAACCCTGAGATCATGACCTGAGCCAAAATCAAGTCAGCTGCTTAACCAACAGAGCCACACAGGTGCCCCTCAGAATCTTTCTGATCATTCTGTCTGGAATAGTCTTGCCCCAGATACACATCGGATTCATTCTTCATCTTCTTCAGATGTTTTCTTAAATGTCATTGAAGAGCTATACTTTGGCCACACTCCATGAGCCACCACCACTATTTCAGAACCCCATTTCTTCTCATCCTGATTTATTGCTGCCGGTGTAGCACTGATTGCCATCTGAGATGCTTCATATTATTTGTTTATTTATTGCCTCTGTCCCCTTCCTGGAATGTGGAGCCCAGGAGCTCACTGATGTAATACCTGTGTCTCCAATAGTGCTGGGTATTTAGTCGGCCTGCCCTAAATATTTGCAGAGTGAACGGATAATACATAAGATGTACTTGGTAAGTTGGCTTTAGATAAGTGAGGATGGTTGCTTGTTCCAGGAAGAGGGACCAGCAAGTTCATTGGCTCAGAGATAGAAGAGGTAGGGTGAACTGAAAGGAATAAAAGATTTGATGTGGATGGAGTACAGAAAGCAGAGGAAAGCAGAACTAGGTGATGTTTTGTTTTCCTTTCTGGTTCTACCACAATCATCAAAGACAGGATTCATGGCTATTTCAGACTCTTTGATGAGAACAGAAGGTGCATCAGGATTATCAAATGACTGACAGCTACAAAAAAGAATATTGTGCTTGTAAAGAAATTCTGTGTTGAAGTTGCAGATTTGACAAACTTTCCTGGAATAATTTGATATTCTTATTTGATGGAGAACACCCTTAGGGACACATATTTTAGGCTGCTAAAATGGAAAATGTGGCTTTCTTCATCTTTTTTCTTCTGTCCAAATTTAGAGACTGTCCTTTCTCCATAAGACATTTTTGAAATATTTCAAAATATTATATTCTCTTTCCTTGGCTGTGAGGTTCTTTCTCTGGCTGTTTCTCTCATGCAGCCTGAGGACTTTCCACCTGGCGGATGGCTGCCTAGACTGAGTGATGAGTACATCTCATCTGATTTGGGGACCGGACCCTTGCTAGGGAATCGTGGAACTTGGGCTGGCCACTGTTATCCATAACATGAAATGGAAAGTTCACTTTTGAAAAACACACACGGTGAAAGAAAACATTCTTTTTATTTAAACATGAGAATAAAGCATGCAAGAAAAGATATTCCCTCAAATGAGAACTCTGCTGAATTAGGGGGAAAAAAAAACAAATGTATACATTTACTTACGAAAGTAGGGAGTGGTGCTAAAATGAGGTATGTTGCAGGTTTTTGAGTCCATCATATTGTTAGTTGTCAAAATTCTTCTTGACTCCTTCAGCTTAAATCATTTCTTCATGAAGAAAAAAAAATTCTTGTCTTGCAGCTACTTACAATCTTGCCAAGAAGAGCTGGAGGGAACAGAGAAATTGAACATCAAGTCCTTATCTGTGTGAGTTTGTCCCTGTGTAAGTCTGTGCTTTACCTATGTGGCTGCTGCTGCTGGTAGGAGGGAATTCTTTGGAAGAGGGTATGGTTGGCAGGGACAAGGCTAGGGTGCAAGAAACAATTCTGGCCGTATGGAGGGCTTTTGTTCACTGTGCCTTAGCTAGAGGATGCGACACACCTGATCTTCCTCTGGACAGATTTGCTATGATGAATAATCAAGAATTGTATAGGGGGCACAGCATCATGACATGCTGGATGTGTGTGGCCTGTTGGTGAATAAAGCCCGCCCTCAGTGTGAGGGCATAGTTCTGGGCAAGTTGCACAGTTTGGGGACAAACTGTTAAGACAAGTAGGGAATAACATTGTAAAGCAGAAAAACAGATTAGGTCCTGAGGTCTGGGGGTTACACGGGAGAGGTACACTTGAATTTCAACAGGATGAGTTATAGAAAGGCTAATCTTTTTGAGAAAATCAACAGTCATTGAAAGTGAATGTCATGATCGAACATCCGTTTTATTTATTTTTATTTCGCAAGCAATTCAAGGACATGTAACTAGACTGGGAGGTACAGAATAAAGAGCAAAAGCCTTATAAGCTGTTCCACTCTCCAGAAGTAATAATTTCACATCTCTCTTCTTCTGGAATAACTGTTTAAGAAATACTCTGTAAAGCTCCTGTATATAAGTACTGTATATGAAGTTAAAAAGTAAGAAAAAATAATAACATGAATAATAAAGAAGAGTGGGGGGAGAAAAGTGTCTGATTTTTACCTTTATTTTTTCTTTTTTAAAGATTTTATCCATTTACTCATGAGAGACACAGAGGCAGAGACACAGGCAGAGGGAGAAGCAGGCTCCCTGTGGGGAGTCTGCTGCGGCACTTGATCCCAGGACCCCGGGATCATGACCTGAGCCAAAGGCAGACACTCAACCACTGAGCCACCCAGGTGCTCCTTGATTTTTACCTTCCATAGCAGTAAGTCAGATAAACTTCGCAGTTTACAGACTAAGCTCGAGTGGTGAAATCTGATTATGTGGTTATTTGGAAGTCATGCCCTGAGAAACCATGCATTAAAGTGCTTGTAGATAGTTAAAGTTGCATCTAGAAATCAAGATGGTGAATGAATTGAAGAAAGGCAGAGGAATCCCGAGCCCAGAAGTTAGTTTGGGGGCCATGGCAATACTATAGGTTGCAAATGAAGAGAGCTTGGTCTGTGGTAGTGTCATGGGAATCAAAAGGCCGAGGCCAACATTTTACTAAAGTATGGGAGCTGGAAAACCAGGACATGGAGACGGTCATCCATAGAAATGATGATGCAGTTCTGATGTGAGGGAAATAGAGGGGGGAAGGGATGGGGAAAGTCTGTAAGAGACTTTCAGTCTCATTGCAAACATGTTACTAATATAAAGGAGTGATCTACAGTCCAAAGAATGCAAAGGATGGAGGAGGATGGTGAGGAGTCAAAGCCAGTGCCTTGAGCTAGAAAGAGGAAATGGAGACTAAGTGTTGACCCTTTCACTTATGTCTCAGAGAGAAGACAGTGAGAGAAGATGGGGTTTCCATGTAAAAAATCTGGGAAAACTGGTCTTTCTTGAACCATGTAAAGAAATAAAGTAGAAGATGCTTATAAACTGTAGTACACAGGGTTTCTTGAAACCATAGGATTGGAGCGGCCGGAGAGGCCACCTAAAAGCATCTGGAAATGGAAACAGGGCTGAGGGAGAGGGTGGAGCAGGGCTGGATTAATCTGGAATGAGAGCAGGGCACAGGATTGCATGTGATACCTATGAATTAAGAAGTGAAAAACTCGAAGTGCAATCCCAACATAATCCTAGTGTTTTGTTAATAATGTTTTACACATATATACAACCCTCACTTATGTCTACCATTATTCACGAATAATTCATTTAGTCATTTCCTGGCTTGAAGTTCTTAATATTTTTACCTCTAATTTTGCAATATGTTTTTTTTTCACTTAATTTCTCTCAGCTTTAGAAGGTAGAGAGAGAGACAGAGATAGAGACAGAGAAGCAGAGAGTGAGAGAGAGAAAGAGAGAGAGAGAGAGTTCACAAGCTCATGCATGCAGATATGCACCATGACTACCCTAAGAAATGATTCTGTGACTTTTTAGATAGACATGTTTTACTTGGTTTACTCAAACCAGCTTTCTTTTAAATTCCATAAATAAAGAATAAAAATACTTAGAAGATTTTCACTGAATTCAGATGTTTCCTTTCCTTAATAGGATTCAAATCTTTCCAAGTTGAAGTTTGTACCTCTGGCTCCAATTGACTTACATGAGCAAAAAGAAAAATCTTAATATTTTTTTTTATAACTGGAGAAACATATTTCTTCTATTTTTCACATAACTCACAAATAACTAGGTGGATTTTGCTTAAGCCTTCAAAAGAAATTCCATTTTAGCCTAGACACTAATGTGGAAAATTTGAGGCCAAATGATTCAACTTTTAAAGTCTTCTAACTAGGAGAAAGAGTGACAGAAAGAGAGAGAGACAGAGAGAGACAGAGAGAGACAGAGACACGGAGCAGAGAGATTGAGTTAGAGGGTAAGAGAGAAGGAAGGAGGAGGAGTGAGACAGAGAGAGCGAAAGCTAATTTATAAATTAATTGGAATACTTTTCTGGATCATTCATATATATACATATATACACATATATAAATGTTTTTATACATACATTTTTTACTCATTTTAAAATGAAAATTTTAAAATTTTACTTTCCCATTCTATGTAGTACTTATAGTACATATTTAAGCACTATTTGCTTAATGCATAGTACGTATTTGTAATTTTAGTTGAATTATTTCTGCTTATGAAAGTCATACAGGTTAATATTTTCTCTGGATTATATAATTTAAATACAACTTTCATATATTATGAAGAAAAGCAGAAGATGCTACATGGATATATATTAGTTCAGCACTAAACATTTATTAAATGTGTGTCGGGGTGGGGAGCAAAAACACAAAGGCCAGATTCACCAGACACAACCTCTGCATGTAGAACTCCCATGGACTTCAAAGGGTTTATGGCTCAAAAACCAGGCTCAGTACGGGGGAGGGAATGAATATCTGCCGCCAATTGCCAGTTGCCGAGTCCCAGCCAATTTCTACAAACTTGGAAGTTGTCCTTTTTGATTTTTTATCAGTGAAAAATGTCTGGAATGACTGGAGACACTTCTAAAGTTTTTCACTTTTTTACATTAGTATAGACTAAAATCTATTGGAAAAACTGGATTTTCGTTAAATACCTCCCAACTCTAATGTGCAGACTTAAAATGTTAATTTCTGTATTTTCTCCCGGACCAGTAATCTTTGTTTATTATTATTTGTATACATTTATTGGAATCATACTGTCCTGGGCTTGGAAAGCTTTTGTCACTTAGAGTGTAGCGTTGATTTCTGCTATAGGAAGATGCTTTGCGGGGGTTTTCGCTTAGTTCCTTCTTCCCAAGTATGATGTGCTTCCTGACTGCCTTCTGCCTTTCCCTGGTGAAATAGGAGTCACCAAATAGTCTCAATTGCTTTCCTTGCATTTTTTGGCCACTTCCTTAACCACATTAAGACAAGAAAGATGAATTTGGAGTCCATAGAGAATAATGTTTACCTTGATGGAATCCATCACCAAACCCATCACTAGAACAACCACGCATGCATTCCATTTTGTTCTTTTGAACAGAGATACCCATAAAAGGATTAAAAAAAAAACCCTAAATGGTAAACCCAAGCAATCCTAAATGGACAGCAAGAACCGACACCGTAATTGCTAAGGGGTTGACTTATCATTTACAGTCAGATCTGCTGGCTGCAATGTGCTCCAGGGAAAGCTTTCTGGGGGATTTATCAATAATACGGTTAAATGTGTCTTGCTGTCTTTTGCTGTAAAGTGCTATTGCGTGTATGCTTACAGGTGTGTGCTTGTGTGTAAGGTTCAGGACAAGTGAATGGTGGATCCGTGGTGATGGTCTTTGCAAAAGCAAATGATCTGTCGTGCTGTGAACCCCGGAACCTAGTATCCCGCAAAAGCAACGGATAGACATATGAAGCAGATATATGTCTCTTTTTCATGATGCCAAAACAATCTTGAGGAGCACATGAACTATTTATTAGTTTAGTCCACATGTTGCAAAACAGCCATCTTACCTCATTTCTGTCCCTTGTGTTTGGGATTTCTTTTTTCTAATCTGCATATAATGTGAAATATTTTTGTTTGTTTGTGGGCACAGTTTGGTAGGTTTTTGCTGCTCCTTCTTTTGTAGCCTGACAGCTGCAGCGAGTACACACATCTGCCATATTGATGTCAAGTGGTACACAGTCATTTTTTCGTAACAGCTGTTGTTGGCAGATCATTTCAACTATCTTGGGGATGAATGGAATATAAATGTTCATTGCACAAAGTATATAAAGCAGGGTTTATTGGATTTGACACTGTTTCTTATCAACATACTCTGTTTTCTTTCTAGTATTGTGATGCTAAGAATTTGGATACCATATGAACAACAAATTATTTCTCATCTAATTATCCAAGTGTTTAAGAATGCTGAAATGTTGCTGGTGTGACAAATCAGTGCCAGGAAAAAAAAAGTTTTGTTGGAAGAAGAGCTTTTGTGTATAGTGCCTACTTGAAATATATCACAATCTAAACTTAATATATATATACACATACAACTATTATATATATATATTTATTATATATAATGTAATACATTAAAATATACAAGATAATGAACTGAGTACATTGGTTAAATTTTAGTATTATGTAATAGGTTTAACATTGCTTTAATATTATCTGTCTCTCTATTAAAGATCTCTCTCTTCCTCTCTCCCACCTTCTCTCTGTCTCTCTCTGTGTTAGACCAAATGCCACTTCTCCTAAAGTACCACCATAGCATGTTAAATCTCCTGTGGTTCTGTGTGTTTCATCAAAGTTTTGTTTCTACAAAATCAATGCTTTGAACAAACTAAAAAGAATGTTGGAGGATTTCACATTAAAATGGAAATGTATTAAACACACACACACACCCACAGGGTTTGTCAGTATATGTATGTGTTCACTATGGTTAGAAACAAAGAAGGCATCTTAAGTAAAAGGAAATGATTAGTTATGGGGAAGAAAATTGCAAAGATGTAAAAATATTTGGGGGTAATTATCAAACAGGGAAAGATTGTTGGCGGTAGTTATGTGATTTGGCACTGTATGATTCTTCTTTTCGCCGTTTATCACTCTTTGGCATCAAAATCAATCAGTAATTTGTGAGCAAATCATTATTAGTAGAGATCCCTAGAACTTAGAGTATTTTGCAACCTGCACATTAGTCTCACACAAGAAAGTGAGAAACCTTGATGACTGGGTACTGCCAGTTTTAATTTGTTTTGTATCAATTCTACAAGAATAGAGTCTTGGAGCCCACATGAAAGTCATACTGTTGACTTTCGGTTGGGAACACACACATCAATAAAGACCATGCAGTTCAAAGTTACCTCTTGTTGTCTCTGTGTCGCCACTGTCCTTTTAGTGATCTCCAATTTCATGGCTTTAAACGCTGTCTATATACACTGATGACTCAGCCCAGATTTTCCTATCTCCAGCCCAGATTTTCCTTTCAACTCCAGACTCGCTGGTCCAATAGCTTAGGAGATGTCCTCACCCCCTTGGGTATCTAATCTAACTGTTCATTTCTTCATTTATCCTACCATTCCTGTGGTCTTTCTTACCCAAAAAAGAAAAAAAATAACTTTATTCTACTGGTTGCTTAGGCAAAATGATGTGAGTTACTCTTTATTTCTTTTTTAATTGCATACCTCCCATTCAGTCCACCAGCGAACATTGTTAGCTTTTCCATCAAACTGTATATTCAGCATCAACTAATTTCCCAGCTCATGCATCCTACCACTATTCTCTCTCCCCAGAATGATTTCAGTAGCTTCCCACATGAGCTTTCTCTTTTTATCCCCCTAAGGTAGAGTCTCAACGCAGCAGTCAGATGTTAGAAAAGTTTGAAAAAACTTGAGTCAGCTTGTGTCACTCCTCAGCTTTAAACCTTATAATAACTTCCTATTTCATCTTGAGTAAAAGTGATGTCCTTACTGAGAACTCCTAGTTCCTACATGACCTCATCCTTTATTCTTCTCAAAACTCATCTTTTAAAGCTTCTCTTGCCACACTGACTTCTTCCTATTCCTCAAACATGCTGGGCATATTTCTGCCTTACAGTCTTTTCATTTGCTCTCCTGCCTGGAATAGTCTTTACTCCAGTCATGAATAGATGTATGCATGACTGACTTACTCATTCCTTTGGGCTTCCACAAGGCAAGGTTTGCTCTGGCCATTCTACCTAAATTATCCTCATCTCCGCTATCACACACTATCCTCTTACCTGAATTTAATCTTTTTATGACATCTTTTTTTTTTTTTTATCACCATCTGGTATTATATAGTCTGTACTTTTTCACCAAAGTAAAAGTTCCACGAGTCTGGTTTTGTTTTGTTCTCTAATATAACTTCAGACGCTAGGAGAGTGCATGGCATGTGATAGGCACTCAATAAAGATTTTTGACTTGATTGAATATATTGATTTGGCGTCATTTGTAAAGTCTCATTGAAAACTAAATGTATTAAAAAGATTGCTAGAATTAAAAAGATTGATATTAGAATAAGAAGAAATAAATAGCTTTTTCAACTTCTCTTTTGGAGTGGAATGCAAGCGGACTTTCCCCCCCCATAAAGACAATAGTGTTCTTATTCTGATCAACCTTTCTTGTTTGCAAAGAAGAACTTTCTGTATAGAAGGAAAAGGCATCATGACTCTAAAAAAATTCCTCCATCTTCCCCTGAATACTACATATATGCATATATGAATACCAATATATAGGTACATGTAGATGTATATATATATCACATTTTAGAATAATGCAATTGAATTAAAATCTTCAGTGGAAAATTGACATAAAATGTTTTAAAATAGTGAGAAGATTCAATAAATTCCTACATGTTCATGGGTTGGTTTCTAATTAATATAAGGTAGTTTATGATTATTTTATCAAATACATTATCTTACTTTAAGATTGTAAAGAAACACCCATAGAATGAATGAGAAAGAGGAATAAACATATCAAATAATATTATAAGGGCCGAGATAACTGTATTTTAATTTTTTACCAAAATATATGGATTTTTTTTCTCATTTCTCTGCCATTGGCAATTTCTGAGAAAAATCCAGAAATGAAATAACTCTGAAGTGTGAGGTCACAGTAACCTGATTTAATGCAGAGGATGTGCAATCCAATACAAGACTTTTATTTGAAGATCCAAATTCTGTTTTCAGATCAGAAAGATTCTTTCCTTTTCAGACACCTTCACATGCACGCCATGGGATATTTTGGATTTTGTTGCAGACTGATGTAACCATTGTTGGGCAAGTTACCCATGACTTCATCCCGCATACAAATGACAGCTGGGAAATTTAGTATGCGTATGTAATGATTTGACACATATGCATAGAATTAAATGTCTCAGGCTGCTCTGATGTTCCATGTTGTTTTACTTGGTACTTGATGATAGAGAGTGGCAGAGTTAAGAGATTTTAAGAACATGTAAGAACAATCCTAGTGACTTCCAGTAGGCGAAACATAGTTTCAAGAAGTGACTGATAAATATGTGAATGAGCACTGGTCTAGGAATCTGAAAACCTGAATTCTGGGGCTCAGCTCCATTATCTCTAAGGACGTGGCCGAGTGGCCTCTGCTTTGAGCCAAATATTTCTCATTTTCAAGATGGAGAGGATAATCATGGTCTTGCTTAAATACAAGTTATTGGGAATATTAGAAAGTGTAATAACAGTTGGAAAATGCTAAGAGTTTCTACACTTTTACATGGATAAAATGAGCATCCGTTGCAGACAGTATGGGAGCAGGATCAAGATAACACCAAAATTCCAAGTTGGATTATAAAGCTAACACATAACTGATAAAATTAGGCATGTGCAAAAGGTGACATAAACATGCAATATTTCTAGTGCCAGAAACAAGAAGAGCAAGACAAGCCTGGCCAAGTTAGTGTGTTTAAAGCTGGTCAAGAGTAGTTAACTTTACAATGTTGAAAAAGAGAACATACTCTGTAGATGGTGTTTTAGGGCGGGTTTCCCAAAGCATACCCTGAGATGAGGATTCATAGGCATGTTACTTATTAGGAAAAAATCCTTGAAAATATTAAGGGAGTAGAGAAGTGAGGAGATCATGTAAAGGTGTGCTGTCGACTCATGTCCCACAAAAGATAATTTTGGCTGAATCCCACACCAGAGATCCCTTTTTTTTTTTTTTTCATTAATTTATTTGAGAGAGAGAAAGCATGAGCAGGGGGGAAGGGTGGAGAGAAAGAATCTCAAGCAGACTCTCTGCTAATCAGGGAGCCGGTCTTGGGGCTCCATCTCATGACCCTGAGATCATGACCTGAGCTGAAGTCAAGAGTTGGCGGCTTAACCAATTGAGCCACTAACGTGCCTCCCACACCAGAGATCTTGATATCTCGTTGGTTACACCTAGATCTCAGGAAAATAGAGTGAGAGTCTTGAGGAAACACACCGATATACAAGCCTGATAAACTGAATTCAGACAGTTTGCAGCATGATTGTAGAGATGAATGGACATTTTAAAATATTTGTTCACTTAGTCATCTGTATGTTCTATGGCATATGCGTAGACACTACGTGACATATTCTGAGTGAGACATTAGGGAGTCAAAGAGATTGGAATCAAAGAAATTACAATATGTTGGGAGAGACAGAATTAGAGAATTTATAATAAATAAGGATGAGTGTTATGGGATCTCCCAGGCTTTACCTGCTTCTTGGCACCTATGATTGAAGAGACAGCAAAGCAGAGAATAACCTCTAAGTGTTGTCTTGGTTTCCGATTCTGCTCCATCATTCATCACCCTGTGACCCTGGGCAAATTACCCAATCTCTGTGCGTCAGTGTTCTCATCTGGGCCACGGAGATCATAACTCTGTGTAACGGCTCATTTGTTTTTTTCGAAGGCTAAGTGAGGCAATACATTAAAAAATACATCGAAGACTGTTAGGAAGTTTATATTTATTTCTACTGGATATTCGATTCATACAAATAATCTCCGTTTTTCTGAATGCACGAAGAATCCTAAATATAATTTGACTTTTCATTTAGATCTGCACAGAGGAAGAAAAAGCATTAGTGAAAGCATACTAGTGGCTTAGTCTCTTGGCAGTTATATTTCACATTGTAAATCCAACTTCAGTTTTATAGTCCTTAAGCAAAATAACAACAAAATGTCGTTTAACATCTTTACTGCAGTGTAAGGCAGGGTGGAGTCAGGTGACTGGAGGATCTTTCTCTTGTGCTCAAGAAGTCTGCCTCCCGACTGGCCTACCCTGTTCTTCAAGTGGTACACGGTGCAATGAACATTTGAAGGTTAGAGGGAACAGAGCTCTTTCTAAAGATTTACATCCTTAAGAAAGACTGGAAGGACACCTGGGTGGCACAGTGGTTGAGTGTCTGCCTTTGGGTTGGGTGGTAACCCTGGGGTCCTGGGATGGAGCCTTGCATCTGGCACTACTTCTCCCTTTGCCTCTCACTCTGCTCATCTCTCTCTCTCTCTCTCTCTCCCTCTCTCAAATAAATAAATAAAATCTTTTTAAGAATTTAAAAAATAAAATAAAGGATAAAATGTAAAAATGAGAGGAGGGGGATGCCGAGACTAAACTATAGTGTGGAGGTATGCACATTTAGGTGATAAGACCACAAAGAAGGAGCACCTGGGTGGCTCAGTGTTTGAGTGTCTGCCTTCAGCTCAGGTCATGATCCCGGGATCTTGGGATTGAGTCTCGCATCAGGCTCCCTGCATGGAGCCTGCTTCTCCCTGGGCCTGTGTCTCTGCCTCTCTCTCTTTCTGTCTCTCATGAATAAATAAATAAAATCTGAAAGAAAGAAGAAGAAAGAAAGAAAGAAAGAAAGAAAGAAAGAAAGAAAGAAAGAAAGAAAGAAAGAAAGAAAGAAAGAAAGAAAGAAAGAAAGAAAGAAAGAAAGAAAGAGAAGGAGACTGGAAGTGCCAATTCTTGAGGCTGATGTGGTGAAGGCACAGGGCTTTATTTACCTCCTCTTTACCCCATTGGTGGTGGAGGGATTCCTGCCCCCAGATTATGGGGATTACTGGACAAATCACAAGAGCAGTTTATCAGTCACATAGGCTCACAGCTCAGGGAAGAGGCCACCGCACGTCATGTAGGCTACTCCGGGTTGCATTCAGAACAGCCCAGGGGCTGTGGAAGGCAGGCTTCAGAGTACCTACAGAATGGGTGCCCCTTGGGTCTGGTGGGAGGGTGTCATTAGGTCATTTGAATTCTTCTGCTGGTTGGCAGGGAACTGCAACCTGCTATTCAGGGACGAGCAGAGACCACACCTGGTCTCTTTGACACGGAGGGCTGTTTGGCTCAGGGATCCAGGCTGCCACAGCAGAGGAAGGCCAGTCCATGCGCTCTGGATTTCAATAGTTGTCAAGGCAACATACAATCTTGAGCCTGAATTTTAGGCCTTATACCAGGGAGGAGTGAGAGGGGAGGGAAGGCTCCTCGGCTAGTTGTGCTAAAGAGAAATTGGAGAGGAATTGTATGTTTGCTGGAGAGGTTTTGCACACATTATTGTAGGTGTGCAAAGTAAAGCCTCCTCTTCCCTCTCTCCTCCAAAACCTTCCCTAACACCTACTTCTGTAACGCAGGATTCCATACAAGGAGATCCTTAAAGGGAAATCGAAGTCATGCTGAGGGGTGTGGCAAGGTTGGCATGGGCTTAGGTTACGGGCTGCCTGTGGCGATAGTGCTCCTGAGCCACAGTCATCAGTATTTTGTGAGCTCCATTTTCTGAGTTCACATCTGCTTTCCAATTTTGTCAGCCCCCCTGAAGCTCCGACCCTGGGTTCTTAGTTATTTGCCAAATAAATGCCAATCAGCGGGTCTTCTCGGCTGATACCCCCTAGCAGGTCATGTGCTTTCTGATGTTTGAAAAGTATCTGACGTATGAACGATCTAAGTTCAGTTTGCTTCTCCTGAAATATATTTGCTACCTTTCCTCTCTGGTAATTTTCTGCTGGTTCACATTTTTTTCCCTTTTTCTTTCTTTCTTTCTTCTTTCTTTCTCTTTCTTCCTTCCTTCTTCTTTCTTTCTTTCTTTCTTTCTTTCTTTCTTTCTTTCTTCTTTCTTTCTTTCTTTTTTTGTAACTTCTTCATAGATTATACAGCAGGAAACAAATCTTTTAGAGAATAAATTACTTGACTTTTCCATTAAGTATTTTCACAGAACTTACTTGGAGTATAATTTTATCCTGAAGCAGTTTTTTATCTTTTAAATATCTATCTTTGACCTTGTGTTGGAAAATTCCCTTAAGAGAATATTATTAATATTTCTAGGAACTGTGTCTGTGATTGCATCGAAGAAAAAAAAAAGAGGGAAAATGAAAGGCAGACCATAACTGATTCTTACACTCTTTAAAAATATTCAGAAATAGGTGAGAGAAAGTGCACAGATCTAAGATCTGACAGATGTTTTTATGCACATTCATATAATTATTTTAAAGATTTTCTTGAAAAGCCTATGGGTCATTTCTTGGTTGTGGATAGGGTCTTCAGACATAGTGAGGAGTAGATGGAGGAGTAGAAAGAGATAGAAAAAGGAAGTAGAAGTAGTATTTTGGAAGCATGTTAAAGGAAGTTTGAGGTATAGCCTCAGAATTATGCGGTTTCCAGGTTGTTTCTTTTTATTCCTTTTACCTTTCATTCCAAATTGCCCAAGAGACTTTTTCAAGGTTTTTTGTTTGTTTGTTTGTTTTTGTTTTTTTGACTCATCAGCATTTTTTTTCTCTTCTCAGAAACTCAGTAAGTGGTAGGCTCTGCGGTGGATAGACAACCCACAGTATAATTTAAAAACCTGTTAGTCTTAACCTTGACCTACTTTGACCTTCCAATTCTTTTCTGAGGATGTGGTGAGCATCTACTGTCTTGAGATCTCAACCCCTCTTTCCATCTCTTTGTTGCCATAGTGCCCCATTTCATCTTGGATGATGGCCTCTCACCATTTTTACCCAAGGTGATGTACTCTCCCTTATATTTATGCCATTATTTACATTTGCATAACCCCATGAATCTCTGTTTTACTTGTACCACTCTGGTTTATAAATTATATCCTAGAGGTAAATGAACTCTCTTTTTGTCCCATTTGTGCATTTTAACATTAAGTGACTGTGAGAAGGAGTTAAAGCAGATGCTCAGAGATCCTCTCACCCCCTTTTATGGATGGTGGGAATGTTCCTGGCAGAAAGAAAAGAAAGTAAGTGACCCAATCTCATCTCCTTGTCAACTTGACCTTTGGCTAATGTTCTTTGTTATGAAAAAAAGCCCTTAACTTTGAACATGCCTTTAGCAGGATGCCTCTAGCTAAGGATTTCCTGGAAAAATAGAACCAAGGATCCAAAAGACATGGATTCCTGGATAATGCAGGCAATACCACTCCTTGGAGTTGTTTCATATTTAAATGTTCCAGCTGTATGAGGTACCCCATAAAACTCACTTAGAGGATTAATTTATTCTGAGCCAGAATCTGGGGAGCTGCCATGGATGTCTCAGATGGCTGTTTTGACTGAGCCTTGTGCTTGTTGCATCCTTATAATCGTTTAGTAAAATTGGATACCAGATAAAATCTCTGATTTCTCTGACTCTGATTTGACAAGCAAGCTCTGTAAGTTACTTCAGTCACCTAAATTTGTCAAGTGAGGTTTGACTGTATCACTAAAGATACCAGCTGAACATGACCTACGAGAGATTTAAGTCAGGGTCTTTTTAGAGTCTTGTATAAGTGCTAGAACATGTATAATTCGTGTCTCGTAAAAGCCTGGATGATTGATATGTATGGTTTCCTTATCTATTTTTTAAATACCAAATGTTATAGATCAGTTTGTTAAAATGGGACTCTTATGGCCTCATTGTGGAATGATGGTTGAAGATTACTAACAGAATCATCACGGTGCAAGGTCATATTCTCATCCCCGAGAGGTCTATGTCCAGTATTGATTTACATGGGCTCTAAAAATCTAGGTCCCTTGTGTCAATCAGGAGAGCTCTGAAGGGTCATCTCAGCTTTAGAATTCAGTGTTAGGCTGACTGAGGCCTTTGTTGAGACTGTAGGGCAACCATCACCTCCCTCTGTCCACTCTTCCTTCCTTCTCTTGCCTTTCTCAGGTGTTGACTCTTAGGACACTCACTGATAAACTTTCTGCATGCTAACCTCTGACCTCCACCTCAGAGTGGGTCTCCAGGAAGCCAGGCTATTATAGTAACCTTCATGGTTTTTGCATTATGCTCAAGAAGTTCACAAATAAGCAAGAAGTATGTACTGTTATTTGACTCTTTGATGTGTCAGATAAAAATTTGGGATGGCTAATTTTTAAGGATGAGATTTATTTTAATTTTTTAAAGATTGATTTATTTATTTTGGAGAGAGAGAGAGCGAGCACATGCAGGAGGAGGAGCAGAGGCAGAGGGAGACAAGCAGACTCCCAACTGAGCATGGAGCCTGATGCAGACCTTGATCCTAGGAACCTGAGATCATGACCTGATCTGAAACCAAGGATTGAGCACTTAACCAACTGCACTACCCAGGTACCTCACATTTATTTTCTTAAGTGTGTTCAAATACAATTCCTTTAGGTTCATGGAAGAAATACATCTTATTGCATTAGCCTAAATTATTTATGTGGAAGTATTTCAGAGAAAATTTAATAGTGGGTCATGTGAAATAAAATCATTTTTACTTTCACTGCCTGAGATACTAATACATAAATCTAATGAAAACACTTAATTGCTTATAGTTTATTAGTTCATCAGCAATGAATTTGTGCTAATTTAAATTTCTGAAATACAGTTTTTCATTTTGGAGGATACATTTTCTTGTGGTGATAATGCTTCGCTATCTTCTCAGAAGGATACAAAACTAAAATACATCCTCTCTTGCTTTCAAAATAAAATAATGTATTTCTCTCTATATCTTGTAGATTTATTTATTTATTTATTTATTTATTTATTGTTAAATATATTTCTAGTATTCTAAACTATTGATTTAAGTTCTCATTAAGATGACAGAAAATTTCAAACTGATTGCCTTTTTAATAAATGTTTGCCATTTTCAGGACATTTCCTGAGGGTCTGCAAATGGAAGGCTGAGTAATTTTTCTCTTGCATTGTCCAGGCTTGTGGCAGAAAGGTGAAGGGATGGTGGGAAAGAAGAAGGAAAATAAACACCCAACTAATCCTGAAAACAAAAGGCATTTAATAATTCTTCCATTTGTGTCCAGAGTTTACAATATAGAAAAACAAAGTTTTTAAAAAATAAGTTCTGGGATCCCTGGATGGCTCAGCAGTTTAGTGCCTGCCTTTGGTCCAAGGGCATGATCCTGGAGTCTCGGTGTCGAGTCCCACATCGGGCTCCCTCCATGGAGCCTGCTTGTCCCTTTGCCTGTGTCTCTGCCTCTCTCTCTCTTTCTCTCTCTGTGTCTCTCATGAATAAATAAATAAAATCTTAAAAAACAAATAAGTTCTGATGCTTATGAAAGGAAACATTTAATTTTATAACCAATTACATTAATTATGTCTTCTCTGTAGCAGGTAAGAATCACAGAATTAAAGTAAAATGTAGGTTCTTTGAATAAAACAACAGCTACCCCTCCCACAAAAAAAAAAAAAAAAAAAAAAAAAGAGTAGCTAAGAGTTTCCCTAGTAAATGCAGAAAGTATAGTCTTCACGTTGGGTTTTATTGATCTCTGGAACAGTAGCTCCCCCTGAACTGAGGGCCATACCAGAATTAAGGAAAGATCTTTCCATCCCAGAGACCAGACATTTGGAAGGCAGCCATTGTGAGTATAAAACGTGAAGCTGGCCAAGTACTTTATTTCTTATTGGATTCTTGACTCTTTCTGACTCTCATCATTTAGTGAGTCATGACTGACAGTGTGTACGCACATCTGCAGTCATTGATCCTTAGAGAAATGTCTCCAGGGATCTCCACGGCTTTCTTTTGACCATATCAAACAGGAACTTTCTTTCAGTCCCAGAAATTGCAGAAGCCAGGGCAGAGAACCCCAGACAGTAGGGCTCTGATTTCACCCTGCACATGTAAGAGTGCAGATTGGTTCCAGGTCAGGGTCAAATAAAGAAAAGTCTGAAATGGGTGCCTCTGATCACTCCAGAATTGCCCTGGAATGCACACTTTGTGATCTTGAAAGCTTCATGGGAATCAGGGGTGGAATTATACAAAGGACACAGGACTTGAAATCCTCAGACATGGTTTCAGCCGAGCCTCAACCCCTCCTAGCTGGGATATTGGGCAAGTTATTTAAATTCTCCAAACTGTTTCTCTTTTGGCAGATGAGAGGCAGTAATATAAATCTGTGTAGTCAGATTAGTGGACATTTCAAGGACAGCTGGATTTTTATGTGAAATCATCCAATTTTAAATGCTCTATTAAATTTTATTTTTTTAATTGTATAGATTAAAAACAAATTGGATGAGTTCTTCTTTAGGACAGGCCCAGCGAAGTCCATCTTTTTCCCTCTGGCCCTCCCTGCTCAGCTTCTCGAAATAAATTGTCTGCTTCCAATCCTTCTTTTTTCTCTGTACTCATCCTCACACCATACACTCCAATTCTGACTTCTACTCTATCACCCCATGAAAAGAATGTCTGTAAGAACCCTCAGGATCCATGTCACTAAACACAATGAACATTTTTCAGTGTATCTTACTTGACCTCTAAGTAGCATTTGAAAATCTCAAACATCTCTTCCTCTTTGAAATCCTCTTTCCTTGTTGTCATGGACACATAATTCTGCAATTCTGCTTTCTCTTATCTCCCTGGGTGACCTCTTTCAGTTTCTTTCAGAAAGGTGTCTTCCTTCGTCCTCTGACTTTAGATATGATGTTTTTAAGACTTCCTCCTAGCTATTTCCTTTTTGTCACTCTGTAGATATTCTCTCCATTCTCTTCACAGATTTAAATCACATCCGTGCTCATGGCTTCATGTATAGTTTGCACAACTAATGAGTCCCAAATGTGTACCTCCAGTCAATCTTCCTGTGGGCTACTGAAGTCAATTGCTTTCTAAGTATCTCATTTTTCACTCAAACTCAATATACCTAAAATTCATTATTTTTTTCACCTAAAAGCTGGTTGTCCTTTAAGATTTCATGTCTCAGTGCTGTTATTAACATTTATCCACTTGTGCAAGCTAGAAATAGGGGAAAAACTACCATTGTAATTTCCTCCCTCTTTCCCTGGAATTTCTAATCCATGTGCTTACACATCCTTTAAAGCATCCACTTCTCTCCACTACAATATTGTCATTTTGGTTAAAGCAACAAAATCGACTCTTGAAACCACCTCTACTCTTTTCCTTTTCTATGCATTCAATAGATACTGGTTCATTAATAAAAAAAAATCTGATTATGTTTCTTTGCTGTTGAGTTTAACCAGTTCTTTATATATCTTGGATACTAGCTCTTTATCTGATATGTCATTTGCAATCCAATCATGAAATGGGCAAAAGACATGAACAGAAATTTCGCCAAAGAAGACATACACATGGCGAACAAGCACATGAGGAAATGCTCCACATCACTTGCCGTCAGGGAAATACAAATCAAAATCACAATGAGATGCCACCTCACACCACTGAGAATGGGGAACATTGACAAGACAGGAAACCACAAATATTGGAGAGGATGTGGAGAAAGGGGAACCCTCCTGCACTGTTGGTGAGAATGTGAACTGGTGCAGCCACTCTGGAAAACTGTGTGGAGGTTCCTCAAAGAGTTAAAAATAGACCTGCCCTATGACCCAGCAATAGCACTGCTGGGGATTTACCCCAAAGATACAGATGCAGTGAAACGCAGGACACCTGCACCCTGATGTTTAGATCAGCAATGTCCACAATAGCCTAACTGGGGAAGGAGCCTTGGTGTCCATCGACAGATGATGGATAAAGAAGATGTGGTCTATGTATACAGTGGAATATATTACTCAGTCATCAGAAAGAATGAATACCCACCATTTGCTTTGACGTGGATGGAACTGGAGGGTAGTATGCTGAGTGAAGTAAGTCAATCGGAGAAGGACAATCATCATATGGTTTCATGCATACGGGGAATATAAGAAATAGTGAAAGGGATTATAGAGGAAAGGAGGGAAAATGAGTGGGAAAAATTAGAGAGAGAGACAAACCGTGAGAGACTCCTAACTCTGGGAAATGAACAAGGGGTAGTGGAAGGGGAGGTGGGCGGGGTGATGGGGTGAATGGGTGATGGGCACTGAGGGGGGCACTTGACAGGATGAGCACTGGGTATTATACTATATGTTAATAAATCGAATTCCAATAAAAATATACAAAAAATCTGATTATGTCTCTTTCCTTCTCAAAACTATTCATGGATAGCTAGCTTTTGAGGGAGATTTAATTAAATTTATTTATTTATTTATTTATTTATTTATTTATTTATTTATTCATTTTTACGATTTTGTGGCCATAATATCTATTTACTAACTATGTGATCTGGGCTTCCTTCCTCTGACTAGTTTATCACGGACTGCTTTTCATTTAATAATTTACCCTCTAGCCATCTTTCAGTTCCTAGAATTCACCAGAGTCCTTTCTGTCTCAGATTTTCTTTATTTATTTTTAATTTTTATTTGTTCATGAGAGACACACAGAAAGAAGCAGAGACATAGGCAGAGGAACAAGTAGGCTTCTTGCGGGGAGCCCAACACAGGGTTCGATCCCAGGACCCCAGGATCATGACCTGAGCCAAAGGCAGATGCTCAACCCCTGAGCCACCCAGGTGCCCACTCAGATTTTCAACCTGGACCACACCTTCTTTTCCTGACACCTCTAAATTTTCATTCCCTTGCACTCATAAAGCATTACTGCCACTATAGACTTAGCTGACCCTCCAGACTACTTTAGAGTCTCCTTTAGCATGCGCTCCTATAGCATTTTCTATTTGCACATCGTGATGCTTACTAAACTCTATAATCATATTTATGCCATTGTTAAGTCACTAAGGTCTCCCTACTAGTCTGTAAGCTCCACAGGAATGGCAAAAGATTTTTTGTTCATAATTGTATTCCAAATGCCTAGCATAGTTCCTGGTATTTAGGAAAAATAATAAATACTAATTGAGTGACCGAATGAAAGAGTTTGAATGTTTTACTTTCATAGTTTAATATTTTACATATCTTTAGAGATAATAAAAGATGTTTTGTGATACATGATAATAACATGGTCCCTCTTCTATGTGGGTGTTAGGATGTGGCATCATCAAATCGATTTTGCTCTCTACAAGAGTCATAGTACCTGGGTAGATGTTTCTCTGAACTCTGTCTTCAAAAAATAAAAAAAATAAATAAAAAATTAGCTCTGTTTTCTGAGAAGTTAGAAAATATTTCTTTCTTCTTTATCAAGTCATTGATCTTGAAGAAAGTGTTTGCGTAATTTTAGAGTCTGGAATAAATGTCATTGCTTAGGGAAAGGATCATGGGGCTATTTGCTTCCAGCATCTGTTTCAAATAAGCTCGTTTCAAATCTCAGCTTCAGTCTGATTGGCTCCTTTTTCCATCTTCTCTACCCCCTCATTTTCTTCTTTTCCCCACATGCTTTTCACTCTGTCTTCTTCAGTTGCTATTTTGATGAAAAACTTTCATTTACACACAAACCATTTTTGCATAGAAACTTCCAGGCTCTTGAAACCCCCATATTATTTAGCAACTCTCTCAGATCACTTTCTAACAAATCCAGCATAGGTTCTTGATCTGTTACTTAGAAGACCCCTCTAACGTTCTTCGCTTCCTTTTTTTTATGCTACATTCTATTGTAACCCCAACTGCCTTATTGTTATGGCCATTGCCTTTGGGTTTATAGAAGGACTTCTGAAAGCATCTTCAGACTCATGGATGTAAGCCTTAGCTGGAATCTGAAAGCAGAAAAAGCCTGGGCATGGCTCTCTCTAATGCCCTTTTGGTTTTTCCTAGAGTGTCTGTGGCCGATGTTCCAGTCATTTCTCAACATCCCCAGCCACTCCATCCCTGCCACTTCATCTTCTTCTTCAAAAAGAAAATTCGACATCCTTGACACCCATACTGTCCTATTTTTTTTTTAACTCCCTGACCCTTCTCAGTCCCCTTCAGATGAGTCTCTTCTTCCACATGTGATAATATGGAGTTGCTAATGATTCATTGTCAGTCGTCTTCTTGTCTTACTTTCACACAATGTCTTAGTAATTTTATGTATACCCTTATATGTGATTACCATTTATACAGAGTGGCCGTTGTGTGGCGGTGAGGAGCTGGAGCTCAGGGAATAGACAGCTTCTTTTCTTAGCTAAATGCTCATGAGCAAGTCACCTTACATCTTTGAAACTTCGTTATTTTATTTACCTTCCCAGGAACTAAGCAGCTTAGGTCTGTACCTCCTCATGGTAGAAGCCAGGAATATAGCTTTTCTAATATTCATATATTTTTTATAACTGAGGGTACAAGATATACCCCAGAGTTTGCCAATCTGACTACTGATTTGGGCCTATGATTTGGAAGCTAGTGACAGAAAGAAGCAGGAGCATCTGGTTCTGGTGCAGTTGGGAGCATCCAGGTTCCAGATGTTGTGGCAGAGGTTCTAGCAATAGCATCCATAGTTTGACTTGGATAAGAGCTTGGGCGTTTGTGATATGTGTGCCCCATGGCAATAGGGTTGTCTCAAGAGAAGCAGTGTTGCCAGTGACTTTTGAGCCTTGAGTCTTATGGTTTGCTGTATAGATTTCAAGCATTCCTGGAACAGTGATAAGCTAACTAACAGCCCTAAATAGGTTTATTTCCCTAAAATAGCTAATTTTCTTGTGGTTTTGCAAGAAGCTGAGATTTCTTTCTTGTCTAATGAGACTATTTCTGCCTTGCTTGATGAATCTAGAATGATTTTGCCTAAAGCAATAAACTTGAAAGGGGAGAGGCAATTCTCCCAATAACATCATTTTCCCTAAAAGCACCCTAGCATCTCCAGATCTATAACTAGAATCAGTGTCCTTGGGTGAGGGTAGAGGTAGTTGTAAAATAAAACCTAAAAGGATAAGGTTTACAGTTAAGGATGGCACAATTTTGCTACTTTATATAAGAAGAACTGGGAGTCGACGTGCAAGAATAGATTCTGTGGGTAGTAGATCAAGAAAAGCGGTGGATAATCTTATACTAGATTGAATTCCCTGATATAGGTTCACACACCAGTAGCTGGGAGTGGTCCTGATTGCTTACATTGTTCATTGATTGGAATCTGGACTTGGTTACTAAAGCCAAAATAAATTGACATGCCCAAAACACCTGTATAATCTAGACTAAAGGTCAGCAAATTATAGCCCGGGGGGGGGGGGGTGAAATCTAGTCCATGGCCTGTTTTTGTGTTTTATTTTTATTTTTTAATGGCTGGCAAGTTAGATTGGTTTTTATATTTTTAAATAGTATCAATTTAAATTAGTATACAAGTACCCACATTATGCTCTTGATTGTGTCGACTCGTCTAAAATATTTACCATCTTGCCCTTTAAGGGAAAGGTTGCTGGTCCTTCATCTAGGCTCTAAAGGAAGGAATTCCAAATTCATGGAGATAGGAATAGTGGACTGGCTTTGTCCTATATTACCAATTACTTTCTGCTAAATTTGTCTCGCAAAAGGACCTTTTTTTCACCTGCTGTTAGTGTGGCTCGTATACAGTGGGGACAGGGTGTACCATGGGATTGTTAGGACCAGTGTAAAAAATTAATTAAAGATTAGAACCAAAAGATAGGACCTCTGAACTCAGATCTCTTAGGAATAGGGGTTTGGGTTATCTCATTAGGTAGAGAACCCTCACCTACTGAGTACCTGGTTGAGGGCAAAGGGAATATGGTCTAGATAAAGGGGGAGCAGTGCTTTATCTAATGAAGTTTCCTGACCATTTCGAATATCTTTTTTTTCTGTCATGTCTCATGTATACATTTGAATATTCTAATAAAAATATCCCCTCTTGTTCTTTTCCTCTTTTATGTATACATTACATTACATTCTGGCCAAAATATTGAGCACCAAGAGAGGATCATGATAGCCCTAGGAGAATAATGATGTCATTTGGAGATCCTAGATTTGGCAATACTTGCTGTATTGATGAAACTTTGGGACATCTCCCTTTGGGGAGTAGGAGGAAATTTTTATTTGTGGAGTGATGGTTGACTTATATTAGGAGGAATATATCTGTTCCTATTGTTTTTGTATGTTTAAGTAATAGAGGTGTATAGATGAAGAAGTAGACTCTAATGACATTTAGAAGTTATCTTTGGCTGCTTAGCACCTTTGAACACTGTATTTTAGGGCATTTATTTCTTTTTTTTTTAAGATTTTATTTATTTATTCATGACAGACACACACACACAGAGGCAGAGACACAGGCAGAGGGAGAAGCCGGCTCCATGCAGGGAGCCCGACATGGGACTCGATCCCGGGTCTCCAGGATCATGCCCTGGGCTAAAGGCAGGGCTAAACCACTGAGCCACCTGGGCTGCCCTTTAGGGCATTTCTTAATTTATAAACCAATTTTTCCACAAAGTCAACACCACAGATCCACTCTCCCAGTACTCTGCTCTATTACTGGAGGTGGGCATATTTCCTGACTGTGCGAATCATGGCGACCTACTGAAGACTCTACTTTGGAAGGGAACAATGCAAATAAAAAGGTGGCATATGAAATTTATCATGATGAGGTGGGCGACAGTTATCATGGAGTCTCCAAAAGTTGGAGGGATGCTACCAAGAGCACCAAGTGCTCAGCATCCAAAGCGAGAGATGCAATTTTGTGTGGCTGGAGCCTGTATTGGAGGCAGTGGTGCATCCAGGAGAAAGTTGCTGCAGGGTAATTTGGACTTTGCTTTTGGCTCCACAGTCTAATCATCTGGTTCTTCTGGAGCGTCTATGAACTGTTTAATTCTTTATTTAATGAGATTTTTCTTTGGTAAACTAGATTGAATCAGCTATGCACTTTTTACATTTTCACTTTTAAGAGCCCTAATAATACTCTTCTATAACATTTCTACCATCAGTTAGCTTTAGCAATGTGACCCACCAGACCAAAAACTTGTGTCTTAAGAGAGTAATAATTTCTTAGCTCAGTCCTCTCAGAGTCAGAAATTTTTTTCTAATTTTACCTGGACTCATTTATGGGGGTGGGGTTACTTGGCTGATCACCTGCGGCCTTGCTGGTTTCTGAGGGCCTTAGTCACATGATCAGTGGTTGGCAGCGCTGTGGGCAAGTGATGGGTGTGGTGCAGGCATGTGCTTATAGTAGGCCTTTTGGTTCGTTCCCCTGTAAAAAGTGTAAGTGCTTTTCAAACTTCTGTCTGTGTCATCTTTGATGAGGTCTGGTGGCCAAAACAAGTCACACGGCTAAATCCGGATGCAATGAGTGAAGAATGAGAATCTACCTCTTGCCAAGTCCCATTGCAGTTGGGTGCACAGACAATGATGGAAGAAGTTGCAGCCTGTTCTGTAATCTCCCTTCCCAGCCTATAACATTTTTGGTTTATTTCATTTGACTCCCAGAATTTTGAATAAACTCCCTTTGACGCTTCTATGCCTTTGAGCCTGCTATTTTCACTTCTTTTTTTTTTTTTTTAATTAACTTTGATTGGTGTTCAATTTACCAACATACAGAAAAACACCCAGTGCTCATCCCGTCAAGTGTCCACCTTAGTGCCCATCACCCATTCCCCTCCAACACCCGCCCTCCTCCCCTTCCACCACCCCTAGGTCGTTTCCCCGAGTTAGGAGTCTTTATGTTCTGTCTCCCTTCCTGATATTTCCCAGCATTTCTTTTCCCTTCCTTTATATTCCCTTTCACTATTATTCATATTCCCCAAATGAATGAGAACATACACTGTTTGTCCTTCTCCAATTGACTTATTTCACTCAGCATAATACCCTCCAGTTCCATCCACGTTGAAGCAAATGGTGGGTATTTGTTGTTTCTAATTGCTGAGTAATATTCCATTGTATACATAAACCACATCTTCTTTATCCATTCATCTTTCGATGGACACCGAGGCTCCTTCCACAGTTTGGCTATTGTGGCCATTGCTGATAGAAACATCGGGGTGCAGGTGTCCCGACGTTTCATTGCATTGGTTGTAGGGCAGGTCTATTTTTAACTCTTTGAGGAACCTCCACACAGTTTTCCAGAGTGGCTGCACCAGTTCACATTCCCACCAACAGTGTAAGAGGGTTCCCTTTTCTCCGCATCATCTCCAACATTTGTTGTTTCCTGCCTTGTTAATTTTCCCCATTCTCACTGGTGTGAGTATTTTCACTTCTAAATTACTATCTCTCCTTAGTCTTTCCGGGTAAATCTCCATGTAATCTTGTTTTCATAATTCAAGACTTGACTTCTTCAGGCTGAATGAATTGGTTTTCATTTCAATTCCCCCAAAATGTTGTGGATCTGTCACTTATAGTGCTTATTACATGACACTCCATCGTTAAAGATCCAATTTGGCAACAATTACCCAGAAGATGGAGATTATCTAGGGCCTACCACACTGTTTAGCAAATGGTAGCTCCTCGTTGCTAAACAGCTACTAAGTAAGGTTCATGTCTCTACTGTGGAATTTCTCTTTCCTCTGGGACTTATTGGCAATGACCTGTGTCCTGGCAAAAATCTCTCTGCAGAGCTGAAGGATTTTTGGATTTCCGCGAAGTCCTTCTGTACAGAGGCTATTATAGTTTTGTGAGGCCCAGACCTTTAGAACTGCTCAGTGTTAATCCAGCCACCCATGAGCTAGAGATTTTGACTAGAATATTTCTGAAAATGTTCTAACCACCATAATCCCTGCCTTTCCTTTATTCAACAAATCAAAAGAGAATAAAAAGGGGAATCCCACTGGCACACACCAGTCTGGATTATTTGGGTAGTCACGGCTTAAATGTAATCTGTTTGTTTGCCTAGATGGATTTCAATGTTTCATATTTTCCCTTTCCTTTTAGAAAAGTGGGAAATAAATCATCCGTTTCATCCAATTCATTTCATCTAATAAGCAGAACAGCATGCTCATGAGCTGTACATTTATTCTTTATCCTTTCACTGAACTTGTTGAAGTTGGTGAAATACAACTATTTCCAAAGAATTAGACTAAAAATAAGATTGCACATATTCTGGTATTTCTGTTATCCCCAACAAAGATGCAAAGTCGCTTAGAGCTCAGAGGCTATTTTGGGACTTTCTCATTATCCTAGCAGAGCCAACTATTTTCACCTTTTCCCTTTCCCCTTCCCCCAACTTTTGCCCCAATCTGTGCCAGATCAGATAGTCATGGCCAGGGAAGATCTCCTTTCCTCACCCTCTTAGTGGTAGGAGAATGGAAAATGCTCTGCTGGTCAGGTTTGAGCTGCTGGCAGCTGCCGTGTTGGCAACAATTAGGGGAGATTTTGAACTAAATGTCTGGCTGCAGAAAGTTTTTGAATTTGGGGGCTGATGTTATCAGAAATATTCATTTGGTCAGATGCAGAAACATATTGTTCAATCAAGAAGGAATGCGAGCAGGTTGTCCTTCACAGTGCATTTCGGTGTGCTCTGTTTTTGTGGTGAAGGCTACAGCAGTTGCTCTGTAACTCGAGAAGGGGATGTCTGGGGACAGAGACCTCTGCCACATTCAGCAGAGTCTGTTTCAACCCTGTAGGCAGATTGTGAAGAGATCTCTCAAATGAATGAAACCCTGGTTAAGTTTCTTGGTTTCTTCTCCACAGTTTGAATTGCTATACCGATCTCAAGCTAAATCTCTCTCCTAGTGAAGAGATTTCAAATAGTTAGCTCAGGGCTCATATTCACATACGCACACACACACACACACACACACACACACACACAACCTTAATATAGGGATTTATTGAGTTGACACAGGCAAAGCACTCTTATTTATTGAAAAAATATTATTTCTGATGAACTATTTTTGACGCAAATTAACCAATCTCTTTATGTCTGTTCTGTTATTTATCATTTTAATCGTTGATAAATACATAATGCAGAACCCACCAATTTAAAACAAATTGTCTTTAAATTTTTGAATATAAAGATTATAATAGGTGAGCTGGATATAAATATCATTGAAAATACTGAAACATCTTAATTTTAGGGTCTCTGTTAAGGAAAGAAACATTGCTAACCTTATTTATGGGTGAGACATTTTGTCTAGATGAAGACGTCTTTCAACATGAGATATGATTGGCAGGGGTCACCGACAAGTGACTATAGTGTGCGGGAATATCTAGGTAAGGGGGATGTTTATTTCTTGATCTTCTGAACACTGACTGCTTATCCACGTTCTTTATTACATCAGGTCATATCACCGGGATATTGCTACTTTACGATTTCTATGAGCAAGTTATTCTGTTGAACAGCATCAGTCTTCATGTGTTGAGAAACGGTTTCCTTTTTGGGGTGGGATATAGAGTAGATAATAGTTTCAAACATTTTGGGGGCCATTTAACTATGGCTTAATAATTGAATGAACCTACTTTAAAAATGTGCAGGACATTTTTTTCCCACTTATATTAACTCTATCACTCTTTCTGATCATTTTTCTAATAAAATGGGATTTGATAGTTTTATTTGGTTTATTAATTAAGCAACCTTAATCGGTCAGCCCTTTATACGACTGTATGCTTCATATCCCCAAACAGGAAGATGAAAGTCATCTGACAATTTTTCTTGAAGTAAGTAACTTTTATATACATAAAAATGTTTTTAGATTCATTATTGCTGGGCCTTCATACCAATGGATAAGTAGGACATCATGGACAGATGTGAGGATCCATTTCATTTGTGACTACATTTTCTGGTTCCTACATAATCAGAGTTAAAGCATAGAAAAATTAAACCAACAGTTTTTTCCATTCTCTCTACTTCTGCTATAGTAGTATGTCATGAGACTAAAAACATAAGCTAATGGTTACTCAACATATTTAGAGGTATCAAATGTCTGGAGAGTTTCCAGAAGCTGAAAATCTGAAATAGAAAGCTCCATGTGTCTTCTTATATAGTACAGTCTTGAAAAAGAAAGTGTATGAGTGAGCGTAAATAACTTTAGGAATGCTTGATTGAGGTTAATTGTGACTGCATTATACAACTCGACATGCCCACATTTAAATTTATCTCTCCCCATTTTCAAACTAACTTTTCCTTATAGTAAATTCCTCACTGCGGTCAATGGACTGCAAATTTCCCCAGCTTAAAAATCTTAGATTCGACCTGATTCTGTGAATTCTATTCATTGTATTCATCATAATGCTAATTTCTATTAATTCTTCTTTGGCAATATATTCTAGCTCCTCGTTTCTCTTCCTATTGCCACTTACTTATTCAGAATTTTTATCAAGTCATGCATTCATTAGCATCTCTCTATTGATTCATTTTGCTATCTTCCTTGCTAGGCTCTTATGGTCATTTTGTTTTGACCCTTCCTCCCATTTAATCTTCCTAAAACAGAAGATCTTTTACTAGACTACTGGAATGTTGAAATATCTTTTGACTTTTATTTTCTCCTCTCCTTTATCTGATAAATCCAGTTAGGTGTTATGCTCCATCAATTTTACTTTATTCATGAACACCTTCTATCAAGTCATCATGTTTCTATTTCACACCACACAGCACTGTCAGATTAGTCTTTTCAATCACAGTTATGATAATATGATTTTCCAGCTAACAAACATGGAGTGCATCCCGTTATCTGATGCATAAAGGGCGTTTGCAAAGGAGAGAGAGCCCAGAGCTTTTTAAGTGTCTTCACTACTGCCCTTATAGATTGCGTACTCTTTATTTTTGCCAATGCTTTCCCACCTCAACCCTTCTGCTGAGCTGTGTCTTCCACCTGGAATTAACTTTCTTCTAGCTCCAGGTCTTTTCTTTTTTCTTCTAATGTCTATAAAACATTACTTTTCATAAAGTGTCTCTCTATCATCTTTAAAAATTTCTTTTTTTTCCCCAAATTAACTATTGGGACTACATACAAATAAAAAACTTCTGTACAGTGAAAGGAATAACAAACAAAACTAAAAAGCAACCTAAGGAATTGGAGAAGATATTTGCAAATGACATATCTGATAAAGGATTAGTATCCAAAATATATAAAGAACTTAGATAACACCAAAAAAACAAATAATCTGATTAAAAATGGGCAGAAGACACAAACAGACATTTCTCCAATGAACACATATAGATGGCTGATAGATACATGGGACCATGCTCAAAGTCGCTCATCATCAGGGAAATGCAAACCAAAAATACAATGAGATATTACGATACTACCTCGCACTAGGACAGCCTGGGTGGCTCAGTGGCTTAGCGCCACCTTCAGCCCAGGGTGTGATCCTGGAGACCTGGGATCGAGTCCCACATCAGGCTCCCTGCATGGAGCCTGCTTCTCCCTCTGCCTGTGTCTCTGCCTCTCTCTCTTGCTGTGTCTCTCATGAATAAATAAATAACATCTTAAAAAACAAAGATATTATCTTGCACTGTCAGAATGGCTAAAGTCAACAACACAAGAAACAACAGGTGTTGGTAAGATGTGGAGAAAGGGCCAAATCCCCATTCTGCCACTTGCTAGGTTGTCTGACCTTGGGCAAATCATTTGCCTTTCTCTATCTCAATTTCCCTATCTGTAGAATGGAGATAAGAAAAATATCTAGTATAATGAATTAATTAATGAATTTGAATGAACGAATGAATAAATAAATAAATTTGTTTTTACATTAATCATATTCTATCTTGTATTACAGATACTTCTGATTCAGATATATCTTCCCTACAGAGTCCTAGTTCTTAAGGTTTTATGTATTTCAATCAGC